>NW_026576136.1:0-50000 GCF_028641065.1 Leucoraja erinaceus | reverse complement strand
GCACAGTTATTCCCAGATCCCTCTGTTCACCTGCATTCTTCAATTCCCTACCATTTACCATGTACTTCCTATTTTGATTTGTCCTGTCAAGATGTAGCACCTCACACTTATCAGCATTAAACTCCATCTGCCATCTTTCAGCCCACTCTTCCAACTGGCATAAATCTCTCTATAGACTTTGAAAATCTACTTCATTATCCACAACCCCACCTATCTTAGTATCATCGGCATACTTACTAATCCAATTTACCACACCATCATCCAGATCATTGATGTACATGACAAACAACAGTGGACCCAACACAGATCCCTGTGGCACCCTACTAGTCACTGGCTTCCATCCTGACAAACAACCATCCACCATTACTCTCTGGCATCTCCCATTCAGCCACTGTTAAATCCATCTTGCTACTCCACCATTAATACCCAACAATTGAACTTTCTTAACCAATCTTCTGTGAGGAACCTTGTCAAACTTACTGAAGTCCATATACACAACATCCACTGCTTTACCCTCATCAATTTCCCGAGTAACCGCTTCAAAAAATTCAAGAATAGTCAAACACGAACTTCCAGGCACATATCCATGTTGACTGTTCCTAATCAGACCCTGTTTATCCAGTTGCTTATATATATTATCTCTAAGTATCGTTTCCATTAATTTGCCCACCACTGACGTCAAACTAACAGGTCTATAATTGCTAGGTTTACTCTTAGACCCCTTTTTAAACAAAGGAACAACATGCGCAGTACGCCAATCCTCCAGCACTATTCCCGTTTCTAATGACATTTGAAATATTTCTGTCATAGCCCCTGCTATTTCTACACTAACTTCCCTCAATGTCCTAGAAAATATCCTGTCCGGACCTGGAGACTTATCCACTTTTACATTTCTCAAAAGTGTCAGTACTTCCTCTTCCGCTGAGTTACTCCAGCACTCTGTGAAACATCACAGAACAGGGCAAGATTAACAAGTTTGCTGATGATACAGATGTTAGTGGCTTTGCAGATAGTGAAGATGGTTGTGAAAGATTGCAGCAGGATCTGGATCAATTAGCCAGGTGGGCAGAGGAATAGTTGATGGTTGCATGGTTCCTTGAAGGTCGTGTCGCAGGTATATCAGGTGGTCAAAATGTATTTTTGCACTTTGGCCTTCATCAGTCAGAATATTGAGTATAGAAGTTGGGAGGCCATGTTGCAGTTGTATAAGACGTTGGTGAGACCATCTTTAGAATATTGTGTTCAGTTCTGGGCACAATTTTATAGGAAAGATGTCAAACTGAAAAGAGTACAGAGATTCCCATCCTGGATCAGTCCAATCAAGGTTGTGTCATCCGCAAACTTGAGAAGCTTGACAGAGGTGTCTGTGGAGGAGCAGTCATTGGTGTGGTGAGAGTAGAGGAGAGGGGAGAGTATGCATCTTGCAGTGCTCCTATGCTGAGCATTTGCTGGTCCGAGATATGCTTTCCCACCTCACATGCTACTTCCTGTCTGTCAGAAAGCTGGTGATCCACCGACAGAGGGGTTCAGGCACAGTCAACTCAGAAAGTTTGGAGCGCAGTAGCTCTGGTACAATGGTGTTGAATGCAGAACTAAAATCAATTAAAGAAAATCCTCGCATAAGTCCCCTGGCGGTCTAGGTGCTGGAGGATGAAGTGCAGGCCCAGATTGACTGCGTCATCCACAGATCTATTTGCCCAATATGCAAAATGCAGATAGTCCAGCAGAGGGATTGTGATATTTTTCAGCTTGGCCTTTCAACGGTCTTCATGACTACAGAGGTCAGTGCGACAAGCATGTAGTCTTTAAGACCAGTAATCCTTACCTTTTTGGCTACAGGGACAATAGTGGAGACTTTGAAGCAGGCAGGGACAGTACATCTTTGCAGGGACTGGTTAAAAATGAGTAATTGGGTGTGAGTGTAGTGATTGTAGTGGGGTGGGTGCAGAAGGGCCCAGTCTTTCCAGACTGAGGTCAGGCTGTGAGTGGGTGTGAAGTGTTGTTTGGGGTGGGAAAGAATCCACTCTTTTCATACTGGAGACTTGTCTGAAGTAGGTGTGAAGTGGTGAATGGGAAGGAGAGGGTGCAGGGCCCATTCTTTTCAGACTGGGGTCTGGCTGTATTTGTTGGGGAAGGGGTACCAGGGTTATGTTTCTGAATTTTAAACCGGCAGTAAAACTCATTCAGGTCGTTCGTCAGCTGACGATTGTCCAAAGAGCGGGGGGCTTTCCTCTTATAGCTGATGATTTCTTGCATGCCCTTCCAAACTGAAGAAGAGTCACTAGCTGAGAACTTGCTCCTCAACTTCTCAGAGCACCTTTCCTTGGCAGCTCTGATTCCTCATCTCAGCTCTTTATCGATTAGGCTATCTTTTAACTCTTTAACAATTAGGTTATCGGCTTGACACATATTTGCCCCCAGCCCCCCCCCCCAGCCCCCCCTCACCCCGATCTCGAAATGGAAATGTTACATCTGTATATAATGATCCCATTAAAATATGTATTTATGTCATAAACTATGGAATTCATATTTTTTGGTATTGTTATCAAGGAAAAGAAAGCAGTTCCAACTGTTTGATATTATTTTATATTGTTTAATATTATTCATATGGAGGAGAAAATATAATAGCTCTAAAACCTACCTTAATTTTGCAATCTCACTGGTCAGCGGGGGTGGCGTGGGCCCAGCGGGGGTGGCGTGGGCCCGGCGGGAGTGGCGTGGGCCCAGCGGGGGTCAGCAAGGGGGCGTGGGCCCCGCGGGGGTGGCGTGGACCCGGCGGGGGTGGCGTGGACCCAGCGGGGGTGGCGTGTTCCCAGCGGGGGTGGCGTGAGCCCAGCGGGGGTGGCGTGAGCCCAGCGGGGGTGGCGTGAGCCCAGCGGGGGTGGCGTGGTCCCAGCGTGGGTGGCGTGGTCCCAGCGTGGGTGGCGTGGTCCCAGCGTGGGTGGCGTGGTCCCAGCGTGGGTGGCGTGGTCCCAGCGTGGGTGGCGTGGTCCCAGCGTGGGTGGCGTGGTCCCAGCGTGGGTGGCGTGGTCCCAGCGTGGGTGGCGTGGTCCCAGCGTGGGTGGCGTGGTCCCAGCGGGGTTGCGTGGTCCCAGCGGGGGTGGCGTGGTCCCAGCGGTGGTGGCGTGGTCCCAGCGGTGGTGGCGTGGTTCCAGCGGGGGGGTGGCGCGGGCCAGCGGGGGTGGCGCGGGCCAGCGGGGGTGGCGCGGGCCAGCGGGGGTGGCACAGGCCAGCGGGGGTGGCGCAGGCCAGCGGGGGTGGTGTGGGGGGAAGATAGCTTCTACCCCGGTGGCGGGGGGAAGGCGAGGGGGGCGGGCTCTGCCGCAGCGGCGTCTGGTGTTGTGGTTACAACCGTTAGGTTTAGATTCAGCCACTCCCGCCCGGCGACGGGAGAACAGAGAACTGGCCATTTCAAAGTGGAAACGTTGATTTTTCCGATTTTTTTTTTCTGATTTTTATCTTAGGGGGGAAAAAAGGGGGGTGCTGTCGCACCCAACGCACCCGCCCTTCGGACGGCCATGTTCTTTATTATTCTAGTATTGACACTAAATATCCCCCTTTATCCTCACATAGATACATAGAAAATAGATGCAGTAGGTACCTTCTGTGGCAGAGAATTCCAGAGGTTCACCACTCACTGTGTGAAAAATGTTTTTCTCATCTCGGTCCTAAAAGACTTCCCTCTTATCCTTAAACTGTGACCCCTAGTTCTGGACTTCCCCAACATCGGGAACAATCTTCCTGCATCTAGCCTGTCCAACCCCTTAAGAATTTTGTAAGTTTCTATAAGATCCCCCCTCAATCTTCTAAATTCCAGCGAGTACAAGCCGAGTCTATCCTGCAGCAAGAATGTCTTTTCTCAGATTTGGAAAGACATTCGACCAAAGACATTTGACCAATCCAATCTTTTACTCAGCTGCTTCCTATCAAAATCTCTGTGTAGAATCTCTGTCCCTATCTTCCAATTCCCACTTTGAAATAAAATACAACTTTCGACAAAATATTTGCAGCAGGATCACTATATAAATGCAAATACATGGTATTTTATAGAAACATAGAAACATAGAAACATAGAAATTAGATGCAGGAGTAGAGGCCATTCGGCCCTTCCAGCCTGCACCGCCATTTAATATGATCATGGCTGATCATCCAACTCAGTATCCCGTACCTGCCTTCTCTCCATACCCTCTGATCCCCTTGGCCACAAGGGCCACATCTAACTCCCTCTTAAATATAGCCAATGAACTGGCCTCAACTACCTTCTGTGGCAGAGAATTCCAGAGATTCACCACATCTCTGTGTGAAAAAAGTTCTCCTCATCTCGGTTTTAAAGGATTTCCCCCTTATCCTTAAGCTGTGACCCCTTGTCCTGGACTTCCCCAACATCGGGAACAATCTTCCTGCATCTAGCCTGTCCAACCCCTTAAGAATTTTGTAAGTTTCTATAAGATCCCCTCTCAATCTCCTAAATTCTAGAGAGTATAAACCAAGTCTATCCAGTCTTTCTTCATAAGACAGTCCTGACATCCCAGGAATCAGTCTGGTGAACCTTCTCTGCACTCCCTCTATGGCAATAATGTCCTTCCTCAGATTTGGAGACCAAAACTGCACGCAATACTCCAGGTGTGGTCTCACCAAGACCCTGTACAACTGCAGTAGAACCTCCCTGCTCCTATACTCAAATCCTCTTGCTATGAAAGCCAACATGCCATTCGCTTTCTTTACTGCCTGCTGCACCTGCATGCCTACCTTCAATGACTGGTGTACCATGACACCCAGGTCTCGCTGCATCTCCCCCTTTCCCAATCGGCCACCGTTTAGATAATAATCTGCTTTCCTGTTTTTGCCACCAAAATGGATAACCTCACATTTATCCACATTAAACTGCATCTGCCAAACATTTGCCCACTCACCCAGCCTATCCAAGTCACCTTGCAGTCTCCTAGCATCCTCCTCACACCTAACACTGCCCCCCAGCTTAGTGTCATCCGCAAACTTGGAGATATTGCCTTCAATTCCCTCATCCAGATCATTAATATATATTGTAAATAGCTGGGGTCCCAGTACTGAGCCTTGCGGTACCCCACTAGTCACTGCCTGCCATTGTGAAAAGGACCCGTTTACTCCTACTCTTTGCTTGCCAGCCAGTTATCCTAGCATCCTAGCATCCCCCCAACCCCCCACCCCCCCCCCCCCCCCGACCAGGAATGAAAATTAATAGCTATGAATCGATTAACAGCGAGCTACGAGGTTAGATTGAAACACCTGTCAGAGGGCTAAGAAACAATCCTGAATTGACGGCATATTGTTTTAAGTGAGCATTTTGCAACGACCTCACCTGATATTCTGGTTAAATTTTATTTCCAAGGAAATCTCCTATTTCACTTTGAAATTTTATTCATTTATAACCGTTTGTAACATCAGTAACCACCTTAATGTTTGTGCGTTTAGTGCTGGGTATGCTTGAAACAATTTATTGTAATGTACTGTATATTTAAAAAAACACAACATCAACCAGATGTGAAAATGTCACTGAATCGAACGATGTTTGAAAATGCGTAGGAATCGACTAATCGCGATCCTGCTTCGAAATGTTTCGAAATAATTCAGAAAGAAGAAGACTTGGAAGCCTTGGGCAAATTGAATTGTTACTTCATTTACTTTTATTGTTACGGAGAGAACAATTGGCGCATGCATGGGTTAAGTATTTTTTAAAGCCGACTGACTGTCATATTACTCACAACACGCGACTCATTTTATAATACTTTATTTATATTTCTATGAATTTTTTTTCCAATTGGGCCCCGCACCTCCTAAGGTCGCCCCTGGTCGCCCAAGTGGGACAGCCCCTTTATTGGGATGTAACACAGCATTGTATGGGAACAGCTCCATCCAAGACAGCAAGATATTGTGGAGAAATGTTGGCACAGCCCAGACCATCACACAAACCAACCTCACTGACTCAATTTATACCTCATGCTGTCTCGGCAAGACCAGCAGCATAATCAAGAATGGGTCGCACCCTGGCCACTCCCTCTTTTCCCTTCTCCCATCAGGCAAGAGTTATAGAAGTGTGAAAACGCACACCTCCACTTTCAGGGACAGTTCCTTCCCAGCAGTTATCAGGCAACTGAAACATCCTACCACAACCAGAGAGCAGTCCAGCTACCATCTACCTCATTGAAGACCCTCAATCTATCTTTCATTGGACCTTATTGGGCTATCTTGCACTAAATGATATTCCTTTTATCCTGTTTGTGGACGGCTTAACCATATAACCATATAACAATTACAGCACGGAAACAGGCCATCTCGGCCCTACAGGTCCATGCCGAACAAATTTTTTTTCCCCCTTAGTCCCACCTGCCTGCACTCATACCATAACCCTCCATTCCCTTCTCATCCATATGCCTATCCAATTTATTTTTAAATGATACCAATGAACCTGCCTCCACCACTTCCACTGGGAGCTCATTCCACACACCGCCACCACTCTCTGAGTAAAGAAGTTCCCCCTCATATTACCCCTAAACTTCGGTCCCTTAATTCTGAAGTCATGTCCTCTTGTTTGAATCTTCTCTATTCTCAAAGGGAAAAGCTTGTCCACATCAACTCTGTCTATCCCTCTCATCATTTTAAAGACCTCTATCAGGTCCCCCCTTAACCTTCTGCGCTCCAGAGAATAAAGACCTAACTTATTCAACCTATCTCTGTAACTTAGTTGTTGAAACCCAGGCAACATTCTAGTAAATCTCCTCTGTACTCTCTCTATTTTGTTGACATCCTTCCTATAATTGGGCGACCAAAATTGTACACCATACTCCAGATTTGGTCTCACCAATGCCTTGTACAATTTTAACATTACATCCCAGCTTCTATACTCAATGCTCTGATTTATAAAGGCTAGCATACCAAAAGCTTTCTTTACCACCCTATCTATATGAGATTCCACCTTCAAGGAACTATGCACGGTTATACCCAGATCCCTCTGTTCAACTGTATTCTTCAATTCCTTACCATTTACGTCCTATTTTGATTTGTCCTGCCAAGGTGTAGCACCTCACATTTATCAGCATTAAACTCCATCTGCCATCGTTCAGCCCATTTTTCCAAATGGCCTAAATCTCTCTGTAGACTTTGGAAATCCTCTTCATTATCCACAACACCCCCTATCTTGGTATCATCTGCATACTTACTAATCCAATTTACCACCCCTTCATCCAGGCTTGATGGTCATCATGTGTAGTCTTTCCACTGACTGGATAACATGCAACAAAAAGGTTTTTCACTGTACCTCAGTACACGTAAACACAAACTCAAAACTCAATGGGCTCTCCTCTACATGATATTGAATAATTGCAGGTCTGACAAACAACACTGACATTGGTTGCCAATTCCAATAGGATTTAAAGGACTCTTGGGCAGGTACATGGATAGACTTTAGAGATACACCATGGAAACAGGCTCTTCAGCCAACCATGTCCGCGCTGACCAGTGATCTTCAAGCCTGCACATCTTTGGAGTGTGCCAGGAAACCGGAGCACCCGGACAAAATCCACGTGGTCATGGGGAGAACGTACAAACTCCGTACAAACAGCACCCGTAGTCAGGATTGACCCCGGTGTCTGGAGCTGTGAGGCAGCAACTCTACCGCTGCACCACTGAACCACCCTGGACAGGAAACGTTTACCGGGTTAGGGGCCAAAAACAGGTAAATAGGGTTCATTTAGATGGCGCATCTTGGTCGGCATGGGTAAGTTGGGCTGAAGGGCGTGGATTTCCTGCTGTACAAATCTGTGACTGCTATGTTGTATGATTCTAAGCTGTGAGGTTCTAAATTTCACAAATTTTATTTCATTCCAACAACACCCAGTCTAGAATTGCGACCAAATGCTACACTACACTTCTGAAATTCTTCACTTTGAGATCCAGAACAAAGCAGATGTGTTAACAATAAAGTCTCACCCCCAGTCTGATTATTGAAGGCATGTTTCAAAAGAACTTTCCTGGAATTCAAGTGTCGAAGATTCACCAGAGGTAACACCTTCTCAAGTTGTATAAGACGATTGAGTTGGGACCCAAGAGATAGTTCCCTATAACTGAGCAAGATAGAACAAGAGATCTTGTCGGCTGTTTAAGCCTTTAATGAAAACATTTTTTTGGCGACATAAATCTCTTTTATTTTTATTTAGTTACAGTCATAGGGTCATAGAGTGATGGAGTAATACAGCCCTTCGGCCCAACTCGCCGATACCGGCCAACAACCGTCCCAGCTACCCTGGTCCCCCTCACCTGCGCTTGGTCCATAACTCTCCAAACCTGCATGGGATAGCTGGGATAAGACTATACATGATTACAATCTAGCCATGTACAGTGTATAGATCCATGATAAGGGAATAATGATTAGTGTAAGGTAAAGCCAGCAAATTCCGATCAAGGATTGTCCGGGATTTACCAATGAGTTGGATAATAGTTCAGAAGATAGACAAAAAAAGCTGGAGTAACTCAGCATCTCTGGAGAGAAGGAATGGGTAACGTTTCCTATTGAGACCCTTCTTCAGTGCTGCTCACTGGTTGTGATGGGATGGTTCAGTTGCCTGATAACAGCTGGGATGAAACTGTCCTTGATTCTGGGGGTGCGCATTTTCACACTTCTGTACCTCATACCCAATGGGAGAGCGGAGAAGGGAGTGGCCACAATCACCTTTGTTTCCTTTCGATCTCATGGACACTTCATGTTGCTGAATTCAGCAAAGCATCATGAAAAGGAGGAAGCCATTGTCATTCTCAACCTTGTCGTTCTACATTCCTTACATTTGCCTGTATTAATACGACTTAATTTCCAGCTGCACGTTTCAGGGGTAAACAATCAATTAAACAACAAAGCGTGTACAGGTGATAGCAATATATCCTGTGTATGTATATTGTTAGTGACATTGAGTCAAGAGTCAAGAGTGTTTCATTGTCAATAGACAATAGGCAATAGGTGCAGGAGTAGGGCATTCGGCCCTTCTAGCCTGCACCGCCATTCAATGTGATCATGGCTGATCATCCCCAATCAGTCCCCTGTTCCTACCTTCTCCCCATATCCCTTGACTGCTATTTTTAAGAGCCCTATCTAGCTCTCTCTTGAAAGCATCCAGAGAACCTGCCTCCACCACCCTCTGAGGAAGAGAATTCCACAGACTCACCACTCTCTGTGAGAAGAAGTGTTTCCTCGTCTCCATTCTAAATGGTTTACTCCTTATTCTTAAACTGTGGCCCCTGGTTCTGGACTCCCCCAACATCGGAAACATGTTTCCTGCCTCTAGCGTGTCCAAGCCCTTAACAATCTTATATGTTTCAATGAGATACCCTCTCATCCTTCTAAACTCCAGAGTGTACATGCCCAGCTGCTCTATTCACTCAGCAGATGACAGTCCCGCCATCCTGGGAATTAACCTTGTAAACCTACGTTGCACTGCCTCGATTGTCATATGTCCCAGATAGAACAAGGAAATTCTGAAGGGCTTGCCTCATTTACGAGTCAATTATTAAAGAGGTAATAATGGAGCATTTGGAAAGCAGTAAAAGGGTTAATCAAAGTCAACATGGATTTTTGAAAGGGAAATCATGCTTGATTAATCTTCTGGAATTTTTTGAAGATGTGAGAAGTAAAATGGATGAAGGGGAGCAAGTGGATGTAGTTTATCTAGACTTTCAGATAGCTTTTGATAAGGTCCCGCACAGGAGACTGGTGACTAAAATTAGAGGACATGGTATAGGGGGTGTTGACATGGATAGAAAATTGGTTGGCAGACAGGAAGCAAGGAGTAAGGGTGAGTGAATGGGTCCTTTTCAGAATGGCAGGCAGTGGCGAATGAAGTGCCGCAAGGCTCGGTGTTGGGGCCGCAATTGTTTACCATATATAATAATAATTTGGAAGAGGGAATTAGGAGCAACACTAGCAAGTTTGCGGATGACACAAAGCTGGGTGGCAGTGTGAACTATGAAGAGGATGGTAGGATGCAGGGTGACCTGGACAGGTTGAGTGAGTGGGCAGTAGAGTATAATATCGATAATGTGAGGTTATCCACTTTGGCGGCAAAAACAAGGGGCAGATTATTATCTCAATTGTGTTAGGTTAGACAAGGGGGAGGTGCAGTGGGACCTGGGTGTCCTTGTACACCAGTCACTGGGGAGGGGAGAAGGGGGGGAGAATGGGGGTGAAGGGTGGCGAAGGAGAGAGAAGGGAAGAGAAGGGAGGGAGAAGGAGTGGAGACACTTTTAAGAAGCCAGACAACTTTTAATAAAGTTTATCGGGCATTTAACATTACTGGTCGCTTTTCTTTGGATACGGAAAACTCCTGCTTACGTTTTTTTTCCCCAAATGAGCCAATTAAAATGCCTGATCAGCAAAGGAGATTGCCTAAGGCTACATTTTAGGTAGCCTATAACTACATGGCGACCCCACTACCACTGCACTACGAGTTCAAAAGATCATGCCGACAAATATTTACTCGCGGAAAATTTTTCAGGAGGTTAAAACATTTGCCTCGACCAAACGTGGCCGTGAGTATGCGGGAAATTCTCTCGAGCATGAAGGAGAGTTACAGTGACCTCCTAGGACCACGTGCCGACCATGCTGCGAGTTTGCGGCGAGCACAAAGTCTTCTAAACTCGCAAACTAGATCACCATAGTGGGACAGGCCCTTTACTTCCAGCAGAACAACAGAATATGTAACATGAGAAACACAGTAAACAATATAATAAACAAAGTTCACTGTTGGTATAATTACACATGTTGACACTTACATATGCACACATACATGCACACACAAATATCCATATATACATAGATATTCAGTGCATTCAGAAAGTTTTCAGACCCCTTCACTTTTTCCGCATTTTGTGACTTACAGCATTATTCTAAAATGGATTAAATTGATATTTTTAATCATCAATCTCGACACAATACCCCATAATAAAAAATAATAAGAAGAAGAAGAATTTTTTGCAAAGTAGTTAAAAATAAATAACTGAAATATCTCATTTAGACCCTTCACTCAGTACTTTGTTGAGGCACCTTGGGCAGCGATTACAGCCTCAAGTCTTCTTGGGTATAACACTACATGCTTGGCACACCTGTATTCGGGTAATTTCTCCCATTCTTCTCTGCAGATCATCTCAAACTCTGTCAGGTTGGATGGGGACCATTGATGCACAGGTATTTTGAGGTCCCTCCAGAGATATTCAATCGGGTCCGGGCTCTGGATGGGCCACTCAAGGACATTCACAGACTTGTCACAAAGCCACTCCTGCATAGTCTTGGCTGTGTGGTTAGGATCGTTGTCCTGTTGGAAGGTGTATCTCCGCCCCAGTCTGAGGTCCTGAATGCTCTGGAGCAGGTTTTCATCAAGGATCTCTCTGTACTTTGCTCCGTTCCTGTTTCCTGACATGCCTCCCAGTTCCTGCCACTGAAAAACATCCCCACAGCATGATGCTGCCACCACCATGCTTCACCGGTTTCTCTTCTTCCCCCTCCCCCTGTCCCCTTCCATCTACATTCCTTCCTCTGGCTTCACAATTTCTTCCTGTTTCGACCTCATCAACTTGTAAGGAAAAGGGCTGTAGGAAAGATGTCCCATCTCAACTGGTCCACATTTAGCCCATATCCCTCCCAACTTTAGTCAAAATGTAGAAACAAGGAACTGCAAATGCTGGTGGATACATAAAATAATTTAAAGTGCTGGAATAACTCAGCAGATCAAGCAACATCTCTGGAGAACTACTAAACCTTCCTTGTACCTCTCCAATTGTCTTTTGCATGCTTCTAATACCTGCCTCACCAATCTCCTCTGGCAGCTCATTACATACACCCACCACTCTCTGAGTGAAAAAGATTGCCCCTCAGTTTACTATTATTTCTTACCTCTCACCTTAAATGGTTCTTGATTCTTCTACTCTGGGTAAAAGATTCTGCGCGTTCCCTCTATATAGTCCCTTCATGATTTTGTACACACCTATAAGTCAAGTCTCCTGAGAGGGTAGTGGATACAGTGACTATTGCGAAATTTAAGAACCATTTGACTGAGCCTTTGAGTCACCAACGTATGTTATTTGTAGTTTAGTTTAGTTTAGTTTATTGTCACGTCCACCAAGTCGTGCATTCTCTGGGAATTAATTGTTTTAGGGCAATGTAATGGTTTCATGTACACCATAATTGACAGTATCTTTGTAATCCAGATTGATGTTTAATAGTAAGATTAAACGAGAACTTACCAGTTTGAAGTTTGATCTTGATTTTATGAGGAGTTACGATGCGCGATTACGTGAAGGAGGGCCGTCCGTCTGCGTGCGCGTCAATCTTCAGAGCAGCGGTGTTAAATCCCAGATAAAAAGAAGACCTGAGAATAGTAAGATTGTGAAGAAACTAGAACTTGCATATGACCTTGATAGTATGAGGGTGGGAGCGGTGGGCACGTAATCCCTCATCGTAATTCCTCATAAAATCAAGATCAAACTTCAAACTGGTAAATTCTCATTTAATCTTACTATTTTACTTCGGAGTCACGTGAGTGACTACTTGAAGATTTCAAAGCTCTGTGATTTTACGCTGGTTACGAATCCAGGCGTCACACACTGAATGGATTGACCATGGATGAGTGTAATCATTAAAGCCTTCAGACATTACGTAGGTAAGTAAAGACACTGATGCTTTAAATGAAAGAAAAGTTGTTTGAAAATAGTTACCCCTCCAAATCTTGGGGGGAAACTAGGGGATAGAACTTAAAATGGTACGTGCAAACACCCCCAGTCCGGTTATAGGTTTGTTATAAAACTGGTGGACCGTTATTTCATTCATCCATCCAGCAGCCACTAGAATGTCGTCAAGGGGCACGTCCATAGCTCTTGTTGCCAACATAGATGCAGCCCTGGTGGAGTGAGATTTAACGATATAAATGTTCACTCCTGCTACTGCCATTACCTCCTTTGACCATCTGGAGATGGTTTGTTACCTTCTTTCCTTGATTCCATGTGTTGGGGAATTACAGACTCCTGCTCATTCCATCTGCCCCCACTCCTCTAGACTATGTTTGTGGCTCCCCATCCTTAGCTGCTTGCATAGGTCTGAAGAACCTCCAATGGCTTTTGAGCAAGATTTCCCTTGAACTGTCTCACGGTCGTTATCCACCATAGTTATTCAACAATGGCCTCTGCTGGCAATCCATAGTTTTGCCAATTTGGCCTGAATGGAATCTGAGTGTTCGTTCCTTTGCTCGTTGTAATTTCTGGTAATGCAAATGCATACTGCTGGAAATGCAACTACTATTTGCCAATTACACTCGCTGTTTGCCTGAGAGATGGCTAGTATTTGACTATCAGGTTATAGCAGGCTTATTTAAATCTTGTTGTTTGCCCCTAGGCAAAGTCACCAACATATTTACTGTGTTTGATAGTAAATCCTAGGTAATCAATTACCCTTGTAGGTGTCAATCTTGATTTAACTGGATGGATGAGGTAACCAAGTCTTTCAAACAGGGTTTTGGTTTGCTTTGACTGATGCTTCTGCCAATTCTTGGTGACTCCAAAATGAAAATGTCCTCCAAATATGCCATTACTATGTGGTTCTGAGACCTTTGTAGACCCAGAATTGGTTTCCGTTGTTTAGTCAATAGTCTAGGAGCTGATGTCAACCCATTTGGCAGAGCCATGCCATCCAGTTAAACTTCAAATATCTCCTGCTTTTAGTGAATAGACACCGAATAGTATGCATCTTTGAGGTCGATGCATGCCATGTGACCATTTTATAGGAAGCTGTAATAAAATAGTTGTTAGACTGTAACAAACATTTACTGTTCTTAAAGTCTGTACTGCACAAATGAGTTAAACCTGGATGAAGTGATATCGTCCATCTGTCACCTGTCCTGAAGGGCAATCCTGCCCATAATACTGGACCTGCCTCGAAGACAACTCCAGTCCGATTTCCAAGTCTGCTTGGAACCTATGTATGTTGTGCAGTAAAATAATCACATGTTTGGCAGATGTTTGGCAGATGCTTTGGCAGATTTGGCAAATGTTTGGCAGATGCAGTATAATGTGGATAAATGTGAGGTTATCCATTTTGGTGGCAAAAACGGGAAAGCAGACTATTATCTAAATGGTGGCCGATTGGGAAAGGGGGAGATGCAGCGAGACCTGGGTGTCATGGTACACCAGTCATTGAAGGTAGGCATGCAGGTGCAGCAGGCAGTAAAGAAAGCGAATGGTATGTTGGCTTTCATAGCAAGAGGATTTGAGTATAGGAGCAGGGAGGTTCTACTGCAGTTGTACAGGGTGTTGGTGAGACCACACCTGGAGTATTGCGTGCAGTTTTAGTCTCGAAATCTGAGGAAGGACATTATTGCCATAGAGGGAGTGCAGAGAAGGTTCACCAGACTGATTCCTGGGATGTCAGGACTGTCTTATGAAGAAAGACTAGATAGACTTGGTTTATACTCTCTAGAATTTAGGAGATTGGAGAGGGGATCTTAGAGAAACTTACAAAATTCTTAAGGAGTTGGACAGGCTAGATGCAGGAAGATTGTTCCCGATGTTGGGGAAGTCCAGGACAAGGGGTCACAGCTTAAGGATAAGGGGGAAATCCTTTAAAACCGAGATGAGGAGAACTTTTTTCACAGAGAGTGGTGAATCTCTGGAACTCTCTGCCACAGAGGGTAGTTGAGGCCAGTTCATTGGCTATATTTAAGAGGGAGTTAGATGTGGCCCTTGTGGCCAAGGGGATCAGAGGGTATGGAGAGAAGGCAGGTGCGGGATACTGAGTTGGATGATCAGCCATGATCATATTGAATGGCGGTGCAGGCTCGAAGGGCCGAATGGCCTACTCCTGCACCTAATTGCTATGTTTCTATGTTTCTATGTTATTATCTGTTTTTTAAAACCAGATCTGAAATTCATGTTATTGTCATTTTGAACAAAAACACAAGAGTAAATATTGCCAACATGTAACTGGTCCACAATCCCTTGTTTCAGTAAACCCAGACCCACCTGCCTCGATGGTTACCGGTGGTCTTGTGGTAAGCCCAAAGGCCCCTGATGCGAGTTCCTTTTCTCTCCTTGATTGGGAGTAGGACTGGTAGGAAGTGTGGATTCCATGTTTCTCCTGACCTCTGCTTGGGTCTTGGTCTGAAAAACCTCTTCATACTGAGCCTGCCTTGTAAGACAACACCTTGAAAGACGACCCTGATCACATTTCCGTGCCCAGCTTTCAAGCTACCACCGGCTTCAGTGAACCGCTTACCTCCTATGGAGGTGTGGGGTGTGTTGTCGCCTACTGATGAAGTTTTGCTTGTCGTTGGTACCTTGATTGGTCCGACAGCTTTTGCTTCCTTCTTCTGGTCTTACCTGAAGAGAGGATTCGGCGGCTGGTTTCTCCAAAGTCACCCTGATAGCGCTGTTCCCTTGTCGGCACTTGTAGCGTGCGGATATTCTGCCAACTGCTGGCTCTTGAGGCCATATGCATGTGCTTCAGTATGTTCATACTTTGAATTCGAGATCAGTTACCTACTGATCACTCGCCCTCCCCTCCACTGAGAGTGAGATTTGGAGACAGCCCTGAAAACAGGTGCTACCGCAGGCCCCTGAGGATACATGCGCTGACATGGCCCCTCCAGTGGACCTAAATGAGGTTCTTGCTTTGGGTCAGACTGAAACTGACCGTGAATGCTCCTCTCCTCAGAGTAGGAGACTTTTGTGCAGCCCTGAAACAGGTGCCGCTGCCTGCGGGTTCACCATAATACCCGGGCTGATAACTCCCTCCTTTGGAGTATATCATTGTGGAGCACCTCTCCATCAGGTGCTCCATGTGGGTTTTGAACGTTTAAACACGTTACCCATGAAGGAGGTTATCCTCTCCATCCGGGATCCTCCTGGCCCGACTTGTTTGCGGGCTTTCTCCTTGCGCTCCCTTCCTCAGAGCGAGAGATCAAATAGTGGCTAACCCTCCAATTGGGTTTGCCTAGGTACTCATGGCCCATTTTGTTTTCCCCATGTGTGAGGCTGCTGGCACGGCCTGTTGTAGAGGACCGTGCTGATACTGCTCCCTCCTTCAGAGCAGATCATTGTTGGAGCAACTTCTCCATAAGTTGCTCCATGTGGGAGAGTCGTCCTCAGACATTCTCCGTTGAGGGAGGGTATCCCTCTTCCCCGGACTCATCTGAGTCAACGGGTTTGTCAGATTTACGGGTGGTTTTTACGTCCCGCAGGACCACCATGGAGCCCCTCCTCCTGCACCAAGTCTGCTCCTGCCGGTTCTGCTGCCGGTGGTAATGTCGGGAACAAGACCATCGCCCGCTACTTGGAACGCTGCGGTCTTCGGCAGCCGACTTCCCCGCGGACCGTCTCCTCAACATCTGGGCTCTGAAACTACAAAAAACTTCAAGCCCGAAAGAACGCAGATAAGTAGTTCAACTTTCCTTACCTGCCCATCCCAACGGCTGGGAGGACACAGTGCCTCTGCCAGTCCGTCGTGCGTGTTGCGTTCAGACGTAATGACGCGCACGCAGATGGACGGCCCTTCTTCACATAGTCACTCACGTGACTCGAAAGTACAAATCTAAAATAAAATTACCCAGTGTCCACTGTTGGAGTAGTTCACTATATTCACGGGACAATTCACGGGTCTGAAGAAGGGTTTCGGCCCGAAACGTTGCCTATTTCCTTCGCTCCATAGATGCTGCTGCACCCGCTGAGTTTCTCCAGCTTTTCTGTGTAACCTTCGATTCTCCAGCATCTGCAGTTCCCTCTTTAACACTATATTCACGGGGTTGTATGGCCTGTAATTTAAACGTACCACCACCTACATAAGCTTTAAACCTTCTCTACTGACAACTCTGGCTCTCAACTCCATCCCGTCAGTAATGTCCTCATTGATTATGCGGTTGATATTGTTGCCTTTATCAAAAATAGCATTAAGGCGGAGTTGATGTTTGGAAAGGGATGTGTTCTGCTTCCTCTTGGGAGATGAGTCATGAACAACAGATTACAATGGGATAGTTCAACCAGTTAATCTGGTAATTTTCAGATGGCATAGCCTACAATTGGCTACTTATTATCATGCGACAGCAAGTTCTATAGACACTGGTTGGCTTGATTGTAATCATGTATTGTACACGCAACAGTAAACTAAACTCAAACTCAAAAGAAGGTGCGTTGTTGACCGAGTGAAAACTTTGGTGAGTTAAAGGCTGGTTTAATTTTTTCTTTCATTTTATTGTTGCCATTTTGTGTGCTCCTCCATTCAACTGATTTTCAGTGGTCATCAAGAACTGGTATCTTCAAGTCTCTGAGCTAATTAGATAAGCAGCTAGCAGTCCTCAACTGAGTGAACACTCAGATCCAGTGGGTTTGAGGTGGTGACTGAGGAGGCCGCTTCATAATGGTTCCCTTTC
The DNA here is from genome assembly GCF_028641065.1 of Leucoraja erinaceus. Taxonomy (NCBI): domain Eukaryota; kingdom Metazoa; phylum Chordata; class Chondrichthyes; order Rajiformes; family Rajidae; genus Leucoraja; species Leucoraja erinaceus. The sequence goes on along the minus strand of NW_026576136.1, from coordinate 32,571 downwards.
ACAAAACCATTTTGACCTTGCCTAGTTAACTCAAATTTCAACCTGCCCCACTGTAAAATCAATATATATTCATATTTTTAATAATAGTAATGATGATAATAATAATAATAATGATGATAATAATAATAACAATAATAATGATAATAATTATAGTATTAATAACTTTATTTGTGCTGCACTTTTCATAAAATTGAACGCAACCCAAAGTGCTTTCACAAATACACAGGTCTAAACAAAAAATACATTTTAAAACAGTAAGGACACAGGCAGTTAATAGCATAAAAAGAACAGATTTATATAAATATTTAAAATATAAAATTGAGAAAGTAAAAGGACAATAATTAAAATGATTAAAAGGTATGTTTTTAGCTGCCGTTTAACAATGCCAACTGAGTTAGCGTCTCTCATAACACTTGGCTAGGTATTCCACAGCTTGGGGCGGTCATTGAAAAAGGCTGCTTCACCAATTTTCTTATTGCTGCGGCACTGAGAGGCTAACAGGACGGCATCAGAAGACCCGAGCGCGCGTGTAGGGGCATAGGGAAGGAGGGAGTCTGTAAAATATCCGCCCCTAAGCTATTTTGGGCTTTATAGACAAGAAAGACTTTATAGTCTATCCTAGATCTCACAGTAATCTGTTCCCTTTTTCTTGGTATATGTTAATAGCCGGGCTGCAGTATTTTGAATGAGTTGTAACTTGTTTGTGTCCTTTGGAGGCATTACAGTAATGCCTTGATATGAAATCATGTATGAGATTGTCACAGTCGTGTTGAGTTAAGAAAGCAATATTTCTGAGGTGATAGAAAGCACACTTTGTTACCTTATTTATGTGAGATTTTAAATTAAGATCATTATCCATACTTACTCCCAGGCTTATGACTTCTTGTTGGACATAGGCAGTCAAATTTCCCAGTTTACCAAGTAACATCTCTCTCTTGGGATTTGAACCAATGGATAAAATTTCTGTCTTGTTATCGTTGAGTTTAAGAAAGTTAGCATTCATCCATTTTATAATGGAAAATAGGCAGGTCAAAAAATTTAAGGCATTTGCATCAGTGGGTTCAACAGAGAGGTATAACTGAGTGTCATCGGCATAACTTCAAAAATTTACATTATGCTGTCTGATAACCCCTCCTAGCGGCAACATATACAAGGAAAATATTAACGTGCCAAAGCAGCTACCAAGGCATGCTATATCATGTAGCTGTGACACATAATCCCCAAAGCTAACAAAGTACTTCCTTCCACTTATATATGATTGGAACCAACTTAGTACCTGATCTGATTGGTCGACCCAGCGATCCATAAGAATACTGTTATCTATGGTGTCAACATAGAAACATAGAAATTAGGCGCAGGAGTAGGCCATTCGGCCCTTCGAGCCTGCACCGCCATTCAATATGATCATGGCAGATCATCCAACTCAGTATCCCGTACCTGCCTTCTCTCCATACCCTCTGATCCCCTTAGCCACAAGGGCCACATCTAACTCCCTCTTAAATATAGCCAATGAACTGGCCTCAACTACCCTCTGTGGCAGATAGTTCCAGAGATTCACCACTCTCTGTGTGAAAAAGGTTCTTCTGTCAAAAGCTGCTGTGAGGTCTTGGAGGATCAGCATTGAGACTTTGTCTACGTCAGTGATAAATCTAAGGTCACTGACTACTTTTATCAGGGCAGTCAGTCTCAGTGGTGTCATTTACTCTGAAACCAGATTTAAATTTCTCTAAAATGATTTTTGATTCAGAAAGAGTTGTATTTGGTTGGATACCACTTTCTCCAGTACCTTGCTGATAAAGGGTAGATTTGATGTGGGTCTGTAATTACTCAGTTAATCTCCCACTGTCTAAATTTGTTTTTTTTAACAGAGGCTTTACGACATCGGTTTTATAAGTATCTGGGAGAATTCCAGTCTCAAGTGAGATGTTTCTAATTGTAAGAGCAAATCTGGATAAACTGTTGAAAACATTCTTTAAAAACTTTGTAGGAACCGTGTAGAAATTGTCCTAGTTCCGTGAAAGTGTCGTCAAGTCAAGTCAAGTCAAGTCAAGTTTATTTGTCACATACACATACAAGATGTGCAGTGAAATGAAAGTGGCAATGCTCGCGGACTTTTGTGCAAAAGACAAACAACAAAACAACCAAACAAATTATAAACACAATCATAACACACATATTCTCTTACATTCTCTCACCGCATGGCAACGGAGGCGTTTGCCTGACCGTAGCAGCTGGAACAGTCCGTTGCAGGGGTGGAAGGGGTCTCCCATGATTTTATTTGCTCTGGAGTTGGTCAATAGGCTTTTGGCAAAATGGCCTTCATCAGTCAGAGTACCGAGTATAGAAGGTTACACAAAAAAGCTGGAGAAACTCAGCGGGTGCAGCAGTATCTATGGAGCGAAGGAAATAGGTAACGTTTCGGGCCGAAACCCCTCTTCAGACTGATCGGGGCCACCCCCGATCAGTCTGAAGAAGGGTTTCGGCCCGAAACGTTACCTATTTCCTTCGCTCCATAGATGCTGCTGCACCCGCTGAGTTTCTCCAGCTTTTTTGTGTAACCTTCGATTCTCCAGCATCTGCAGTTCCCTCTTATATACCGAGTATAGAAGTTGGGAGGCCCTGTTAAAGTTGCACAAGACTCCACATTTAATACCGTGTTCATTTTTGGTCTGGATCTGAATCTGGATATAGGATGCTGGGAGTTCTAGGTAGAGCATCAGTCAGCACTATGTCCACCAGGGACAATACTGGAAGTTGGACAATTATATACTGGACATTTTTTACATTTATTAAGCCAATTAATCAAGCCAATTAACCTACAAACCTGTAGGTCTTTGGAATGTGGGAGGAAACCGAAGATCTCGGAGAAAACCCACGCAGGTCTTGGGGAAAACGTACAAATTCCGTATAGACAGCACCCGTAGTCAGGATCGAACCCGGGTTTCCAGTGCTGCATTTTGCTGTAAGGCAGCAACTCTTCTGCTGCGCCACCGTGACTGTTCGGTCACGGTCCGCCAGTGGTCACCCTGTTGTAGGATGGAAAGAGTTTAGAGAAGATCTCTGGTGATTGGAATTTTCCAGTCTCAACTTACTTCCTTACTACAGCTAGGGCTAGAGGATTTAAACTAATGTAGCAGGGGGATAGGTGCTACAGGGGGATATGAGCAGAGAGACAGAGGGGTGTAAAATGAGGGTAGAAGCAATAGGTAGCAAGGTGAAAAGTAAACGTAGCAGGCAGACAAATCCAGGGCAAAAATCAAAAAGGGCCACTTTTCAACGTAATTGTATAAGGGGTAAGAGCGTTGTAAAGACAATCCTGAAGGCTTTGTGTCTCAATGCAAGGAGCATTTGTAATAAGGTGGATGAGTTGAATATGCAGATAGTTATTAATGAATATGATATAGTTGGGATCACGGAGACATGGCTCCATGGTGACCAAGGCTCGGAGCTGAACATCCAGGAATATACAGGGATATTCAATATTCAGGACGGATAGGCAGAAAGGAAAAGGAGGTGGGGTAGCTTTGCTGGTTAGAGAGGAGATTAACGCAACAGAAAAGAAGGACATTAGCTTGAAGGATGTGGAATTGATATGTGTAGAGCTGCGAAACACTAAGGGGCAGAAAACACTAGTGGGAGTTGTGTGCAGGCTACCTAACAGTAGTAGTGGAGTTAGGGATGGCATCAAACAGGAAATTAGAAATGCGTGCAACAAAGGTAAAACAGTTATAATGGGTGACTTCAATCTACATATAGATTGGATAAATCAAATTGGCAAGGGTGCTGAGGAAGAGGATTTATTGGAATGTATGCAAGATAGTTTTCTAAACCAACATTTAGAGAAACCAACGACAGTGCAGGCTAATCTAGACTGGGTATTGAGTAATGAGGAAGGGTTTGTTAGCAGTATTGTTGTGCATGGCCCCTTGGGCAAGAGTGACCATAATATTGTTGAGTTCTTCATTAGGATGGAGAGTGACATTGTTAATTCAGAAACAAGGGTCCTGAACTTAAAGAAAGGTAACTTTGAGGGTATGAGACAAGAACTGGCAATTGATTCTTAATGGGTTGACGGTGGATATGCAATGGAAGGCATTAAAAGACTGCATGGATGAACTACAACAATTGTTCATCCCAGTTTGTCAAAATAATAAATCAGGGAAGGTGGTGCATCCGAGGATAACAAGGGAAATCAGGGATAGTATCAAAACAAAAGATGAAGCATACAAATTAGCCAGAAAAAGCAGCCTAACAGAGGACTGGGAGAAATTCAGTCCAGCTGATGAGGACAAAGGGATTAATTAGGAAAGGGAAAATAGATTATGAAAGAAAACTGGCAGGGAACATAAAAACTGACTGCAAAAGTTTTTATAGATATGTGAAGAGAAAAAGATTAGTTAAAACAAATGTAGGTCCCTTGCAGTCAGAAACAGGTGAATTGATCATGGGGAACAAGGACATGGCAGACCAATTGAATAACTACTTTGGTTCCGTCTTTACTAAGGAAGACATTAATAATCTGCCGGAAATAGCAGGGGACCGCGGGTCAAATGAGACGAAGGAACTGAGTGAAATCCAGGTTAGCCGGGAAGTGTTATGTAAATTGAATGGATTAAAGGCCGATAAATCCCCAGGGCCAGATAGGCTGCATCCAGCGTACTTAAGGAAGTAGCCCTAGAAATAGTGGATGCATTAGTGATAATTTTTCAAAACTTTAGATTCTGGAGAAGTTCCTGAGGATTTGAGGGTAGCTAATGTAACCCCACTTTTTAAAAAGGGAGGGAGAGAGAAAACAGGGAATTACAGACCAGTTAGTCTAACATCAGTAGTGGGGAAAATGCTAGTCAGTTATTAAAGATGGGATAGCAGCACATTTGGAAAGTGGTGAATTCATTGGACAAAGTCAGCATGGATTTATGAAAGGTAAATCATGTCTGACGAATCTTATAGAATTTTTTGAGGATGTAACTAGTAGTGTGGATAAGGGAGAACCAGTGGATGTGTTATATCTGGACTTTCAGAAGGCTTTCGACAAGGTCCCACATAAGAGATTAGTATGCAAACTTAAAAACATGGTATTGGGGGTTCAGTATTGAGGTGGATAGACAACTGACTGGCAGACAGGAAGCAAAGAGTAGGAGTAAACGGGTCCTTTTCAGAATGGCAGGCAGTGACTAGTGGGGTACCGCAGCTATTTACAATATATATATTAATGATCTGGATGAGGGAATTGAATGCAACATCTCCAAGTTAGCGGATGACACGAAGCTGGGGGGCAGTGTTAGCTGTGAGGAGGATGCTAGGAGGCTGCAAGGTGACTTAGATAGGTTGGGTGAGTGGGCAAGTGCATGGCAGATGCAGTATAATGTGGATAAATGTGAGGTTATCCACTTTGGTGGCAAAAACAGGAAATTAGACACTTATCTGAATGGTGGCCGATTAGGAAAAGGGGAGATGCAACGAGACCTGGGTGTCATGGTACACCAGTCATTGAAAGTAGGCATGCAGGAGCAGCAGGCAGTGAAGAAAGCGAATGGTATGTTAACATTCATAGCAAAAAGGAGTTGAGTATAGGAGCAGGGAGGTTCTACTGCAGTTGTACAGGGTCTTGGTGAGACCACACCCGGAGTGTTGTGTACAGTTTTATTCTCCAAATCTGAGGAAAAACATTCTTGCCATAGAGGGAGTACAGAGAAGGTTCACCAGACTGATTCCAGGGATGGCAGATCTTTCATTTGATTAAAGACTGGATAGACTCTGCTTGTACTCGCTAGAATTTTGAAGATTGAGGGGGGAATCTTATAGAAACTTACAAAATTCTTAAGGGGTTGGACAGGCTGGATGCAGGAAGATTGTTCCCGATGTTGGGGAAGTCCAGAACAAGGGGTCACAGTTTAAGGATAAGGGGGAATCTTTTAGGACCGATGTGAGAAATTGTTTTTCACACACAGAGAGTGGTGAATCTGTGGAATTCTCTGCCACAGAAGGTAGTTGAGGCCACAGTTCATTGGCTATATTTAAGAGGGAGTTAGATGTGGCCCTTGTGGCTAAAGGGATCAGGGGGTATGAAGAGAAGGCAGGTACAGGATACTGAGTTGGATGATCTGCCATGATCATATTGAATGGCGGTGCAGGCTCGAAGGGCCTACTGCACCTATTTTCTATGTATCTATGTGAGGATAAAGAGGGATATTTAGTGTCAATCCTAGAATAATAAAGAACATGGCTGTCCGAAGGGCGGGTGCATTGTGTGCGACTGCACTCCCCTTTTTTCCCCCTTAAGAAAAAATCACAAAAAAGGCTCGAAGGGCTGAATGGCCTACTCCTGCACCTTTTTTCTATGTTTCTATGTTCCCTTCCTAATACAAATTCATGGCTGTTTCGTATTAGAAATAAAGAAATTTAAAAAAGTAGGTGCAGGAGTAGGCCATTCAGCCCTTCGAGCCAGCACCGCCATTCAATATTATCATGGCTGATCATCTAAAATCTATGCCCCGTTCCAGCTTTTTCCCATATCCCTTGATTACTTTAATCCAAAGAGTTAAATCTATTTCTCTCTTGAAAACATCCAGTGCTTTGGCCTCCACTGTCTTCTGTGGCAGACAATTCAACATCTCTAGACAATTCTACATCTCTGGGTGAAAATGTTTTTCCTCACCTCAGTCCTAAATGGCACACAAACTTATTCTTAAACTGTGACCCCCTGGTTGTGGACTCCCCTGACATGGGGAACATTTTTCCTGCATCTAGCCTGTCCAATCCTTTATTGTTACTTTTACCTTCCAGTACAAATACTGATAAAATTTACCTGTTTATTTCATCTCCTCAGGTTTTCCACTACTAATATGCCAGTCTCTTACCATGGGGTAATCCATGGTCCATTAACACATTAACAATTATAGACACAAGGAACTGCAGATGATGGTCCAGGACTCTCATTGTCATAGAGGGAGTGCAGAGACGGTTCACCAGACTGATTCCTGGGATGTCAGGACTGTCTTATGAAGAAAGACTGGATAGACTTGGTTTACACTCTCTAGAATTTAGAAGATTGAGAGGGGATCTTATAGAAACTTACAAAATTCTTAAGGGGTTGGACAGGCTAGATGCAGGAAGATTGTTCCCGATGTTAGGGAAGTCCAGGACAAGGGGTCACAGCTTAAGGATAAAGGGGAAATCCTTTAAAACCGAGATGAGAAGAACTTTTTTCACGCAGAGTGGTGAATCCCTGGAACTCTCTGCCACAGAGGGTAGTTGAGGCCAGTTCATTGGCTATATTTAAGAGGGAGTTAGATGTGGCCCTTGTGGCTAGGGGGATCAGGGGGTATGGAGAGAAGGCAGGTACGGGATACTGAGTTGGATGATCAGCCATGATCATATTGAATGGCGGTCCAGGCTCGAAGGGCCGAATGGCCTACTCTTGCACCTAATTTCTATGTTTCTATGTTTCTATGTTTCTCCTCTCTTCCAGCTTTCTTCCCTTTCTCCACTACAATCCCAACACAAAATGTCACCTATCCATATTCTCCAGAGATGCTGGCTGACCCACTCAATTTGGCACTAGATTAAGTGGCTGACGGGTTCCTGTTGTGATACTCCTAATCCCCTATCCTCCCCCCCCCCCCCTCCAAACTTGTCTCTTCTTCCTGAGGAGACTGAAGAAGGTCCATCTGTCTCCTCAGATTCTTGTGAACTTCTACCACTGCACCATCGAGAGCATCCTTACCAACTGCATCACAGTATGGTATGGCAACTGCTCTGTCTCCGACCGGAAGGCACTGCAGAGGGTGGTGAAAATTGCCCAACGCATCACCGGTTCCACGCTCCCCTCCATTGAGTCTGCCCAAAGCAAGCGCTGTCTGCGGAGGGCGCTCAGCATCGCCAAGGACTGCTCTCACTCCAACCATGGACTGTTTGCCCTCCTACCATCCGGGAGGCGCTACAGGTCTCTCCGTTGCCGGACCAGGAACAGCTTCTTCCCTGTGACTGTCACACTACTTAACAATGTACCTCGGTGTCTGCGAATCTCCCCCCCCCTCCCACCCCCGGACACTCCTCCCACAGGAAAAGCACTATGTCTGTATACATGTAAATAGATTTATTCATTGAAACCATATTCTATGTCGCTCTTCCAGCGAGATGCTAACTGCATTCAGTTGTACTGTACAATTAAAGTTGAATCTGAATCTGAATCTGCCGGTTGCCATTCCTCCCCACGCACTCACTCCATTCCGCCTCATCCCTCTTAGCAGCTCCCCGGTGGCGTAGCCATTCCAGCCCCTTGGGTTCCCAATTGTGACGTAGAACACCCAGGCTTTACTGTGCAGGCACAGCTGACGGGCACGGCAAGTGGAAAAGTTATTTACTAAAGCTGAAAATGTGAATAACTCTTATAATATAACAACAAATGAAATGTTAAAGATGAGATTTATTTAGTTCAGTTCTGTCTTGTTGCGTCTCTTATTGCATTCTGCAGCTGGGGAGGGGGGCGGCTTCTGGTGTGGCCTGTCGAGGGCAGGTGGGTAGCGCTGCCGTGGCATATCACTGCCGTGGCCTGCCGCTGCCCTGCCTGCTTACTGCTGCCGCACCCCACCAGCTTCAGCCGGGGACCAGTGGGGGGCATCCTGCAGCTGGGGATGGGGACGGACTCAGGCAGGGACCAGTAGGGGGGGGTGGGAGGGCGCCCTGCAGTTGGGGGCAGGACAAATCCAGGCAGGGGCCAGTGGGGGTGTGCATCCTGCTACCGGCGAGAAGAACAATCTGTTCATCTTATGATTTTTTTTAAACCGTCATAATTTTTTCTAATATTTCACCAATTGGAACAAAACTTGGTGCGTTTGGAGCAGAGGAGAACGGTGAGTAAGGTGGCGAAAAATCCTAGCAATATATGGTATCGTTTTTGTGCAAATTAAAAAAAAAAGTGCTGACCAGAAGTGGTCAAAATGAGAGTTTTAGTAATAGTATAGATAGTTCGATAGTAACATCCCCAACAAACCCCTCATCCACGTGCTCCAGGGATGCTGGAGAACATGAGATAATTTTACATTCATACCAAGTCAATTAACCTACAAACCTGTACATCTTTGTAGTGCGGAAGGAAACCATTTTCTCAGAGAAAACCCATGCAGGTCACAGGGAGAATGTACAAACTTCATACAGACAGCGCCCGTATTCAACATCGAACATAGGTCTATGGCTTGTAAGGCAGCAACTCTACAGGGTCCAAGGAGATAGCTGAATGAATAGCAAATTGGCTCCATGGAAGGAAGCAGAAGGTGATGGTGGAAGGTTGCATTTCAGACAGGAGGCCGGTGACCAGTGGGCTGCCTCAGGGTTCGGTGCTGGGCCTGTTAATGTTTGTCATCTGTATCAATGATTTGAATGAGAACTTACACGGCAAGAATAACAAGTCAGCTCATGACACAAAGTTGGTAGTTTTTCAGATCTTGATCGATTTGTCAGTTGGTCTGAGGAATGGTTGATGGAGTGTAATGCAGAGAAATATGAGGTGTTGCATATAGGGAATTCTAACATGGGCAGGACCTGCATGGTGAATGATAGGCCTCTGCCGAGTGTTGTGGAGAAGAGGGATCTAGGAGTGCAGGTCCATGGCTCCTTGAAGTTGGAATCACAAGTAGATAGGGTGGTCGAGAAGGCTATTGACTTATTGGCCATCGTTAGCCAGATTATTGATTATAGAAGTTGAAATGTCAGATTGAAGTTACATAAGACGTTGGTGAGGCTGCATTTAGTGTGTTGTGTTCTGTTCTGGGCACCATGTTATAGGAAAGATGTTGTCAAGCTGGAAAGGGTACAGAGAAGATTTATGAGAATGTTGCCAGTCCTCTGGTTATGAGCTACAGGGAGAGGTTGTGTAGGCAGTGGCATTATTCCCAGCATGGGAGGATGAGGGGTGATCTTATAGAGGTGTATAAAATCATGAGAGGTATAGATCAGGCACATGCACAGAATCTCTTGCCCAGAGTAGGTGAATAGAGGACCCAAGGGACTTAGGTTCAAGGTGAAGGGGAAAAGATTCAATAGGAATCAGAGTAGTAACTATTTCACAAGTTGGTGAGTGTATGTAACAAGCTGCCAGAGGAGTTAGTTGAGGCAGGGACTAATGCCCCTGTCCCACTTAGGGAACCTGAACGGAAACATCTGAAGACTTTGCGCCCCACCCAAGGTTTCCGTGCGGTTCCCGGAGGTTGCAGGTGGTTGCCGGAGGTTGGAGGTACTGGAAGCAGGTAGGGAGACTGACAAAAACCTCCAGTAACCTCCGGGAACCACACGGAAACCTTGGGTGGGACGCAAAGTCTCCAGAGGTTTCTGTTCAGGTTTCCTAAGTGGGACAGGGGCATAACCCACCGTGTAAGAAACAGTTAGACAATAGACAATAGTAGGCCATTTGGCCCTTCGAGCCAGCACCGCCATTCAATGTGATCATGGCGGATCATCCCCAATCAGTACCCCGTTCCTGCCTTCTCCCCATATCCCCTGATTCCGCTATTTTTAAGAGCCCTATCTAGCTCTCTCTTGAAAGCATCCAGAGAACCTGCCTCCACCGCCTTCTGAGGCAGAGAATTACACAGACTCACCACTCTTTGAGAGAAAAAGTGTTTCCTCATCTCTGTTCGAAATTGCTTACTCCTTTTTCTTGAACTGTGGCCCCTGGTTCTGGACTCCCCAAACATCGGGAACATGTTTCCTGCCTCTCGTGTGTCCAAGCCCTTAACAATCTTATATGTTTCAATGTTCCCTCTCATTCTTCTAAACTCCAGAGTGTACAAGCCCAGCTTCTCCATTCTCTCAGCATATGACAGTCCTGCCATCCCGGGAATCAACCTTGCAAACCTACGCTGCACTTCGTCAGTTGCAAGAATGTCCTTCCTCAAATTATGGGACCAAAACTGCACACAATACTCCAGGTGTGGTCTCACTAGGGCTCTGTACAACTGCAGAAGGATCTATTTGCTCCTATATATTCGATTCCCCATGTTATAAAGGGTAACATGCCATTCGCTTTCCTCACTGCCTGCTGTACCTGTATGTTTACTTTCATAGACTGACATACAAGGACCCCCAGATCCCGTTGTACTTCCCCTTTTCCCAACTTGACACAATTTAGATAGTAAGCTGCTTTCCTGTTTTTGCTACCAAAGTGGATAACCTCACATTTATCCACATTAAACTTCATCTGCCATGCATCTGCCCATTTCCCCAACCTGTCCAAGTCAACTTCCATTCTACATCGAAATAAAGAAACATAGAAAAGTATACACAGGTAACTTCCCGAAAGTCAATGTGTCTAAGGCCAGAGACACAATAGACAATACACAATAGGGCAGGAGGAGGCCATTCAGCCCTTCGAGCCAGCACTGCCATTCATTGTAATCACGGCTGATCGTCCCCTATCAATAATCCGTGCTTGCCTTCTCGCCATATCCTTTGACTCAACTAGCCCCTAGAGCTCTATCTAACTGTCTCTTAAGTCCATCCAATGTTTTGGCCTCCACTGCCCTCTGTGGCAGAGAATTCCATAAATTCACAACTCTCTGGGTGAAAAAGTTATTTCTCACCTCAGTCTTAAGTGACCTCCCCTTTATTCTAAGATTGTGGTCCCTGGTTCTGGACTTGCTCAACATTGGGAACATTTGTCCCGCATCTAGCTTGTCCAGTCCTTTTACAATTTTATATGTTTCTATAAAATATACCCTCATCCTTCTAATCTCCAGTGAATACAAGCCTAGTCTTTTCAATCTTTCCTCATATGACAGTCCAGCCATCCCAGGGATCAATCTTGTGAACCTACGCTGCATTGCCTCAATTCTCATAGCATCCTCCTCACAGTTCTCACTGCCACCCAGCTTTGTGTCATCTGCAAATTTGCTAATGTTACTTTGAATCACTTCATCCAAATTATTGATGTATATTGTAAATAGCTGCGGTCCCAGCACATAGCCTTGCGGTGCCCCACTAGTCACTGCCTGCCATTCTGAAAGGGACCCGTTAATCTCTACTCTTTGTTTCCTGTCTGCCAAACACTTCTCTATCCATGTCAGCACTCTACCCACAATAACATGTGCCCTAATTTTGCCCACTAATCTGCTATGTGGGACCTTATCAAATGCTTTCTGAAAGTCCACGTACACTACATCCACTGGCTCTCCCTTGTCCATTTTCCTAGTTACATTTTCAAAAAATTCCAGAAGATTAGTCAAGCATGATTAGTCAAGCCCTTTGTAAATCCACGCTGACTCGGACCAATCCTGTTCCAAATGTGCGGCTATCTCATCTTTTATAATTGACTCCAGCATCTTCCCCACCACCGACGTCAGACTAACTGGTCCACAATTTCCCGTTTTCTCTCTCCCGCTTTCCTTAAAAAGTGGGATAACATTAGCTACCCTCCAATCCACAGGAACTGATCCTGAGTCTATAGAACATTGGAAAATTATCACCAATGCATCCATGATTTCTAGAGCCACTTCCTTAAGTACCCTGGGATGCAGACCCTGGGGATTTATCAGCCTTCAGTCCCATCAGTCTATCCAACATCATTTCCTGCCTAATGTGGATTTCCTTCTTGGCTAGCTTATATTCTTGGCGAGCTTACCTTCGCACCTCATCATTTCTCCCCGTATTGCTTTTTTGGATAGCTTCTGTTGTTCTTTAAACATTACCCAATCGTCTTTCTTCTCGCTCATCTTTGCTAAGTTGTACTTCTTCGCTTTAATTATTATACTGTCCCTGACATCCCTTGTCAGCCATGGTTGGCCCTTGGAATCTTTCTTCCTCCTTGGAATGAACTGATCCTGCACCTTCTGTATAATTCCTAGAAACACATGCCATTTTTGTTCCACTGTCATCCCTGCTAGTGTATCTTTTCAATCAAAGTTAGACAGGTACATGGATAGGACAGGTTAGCGCAGACAGGTGGGACTAGTGTAGCTGGGAGATGTTGGCCGGTGTGGGCAAGTTGGGCCAAAGGGCCCATTTCCACTGTATCACACTATCACTCTAAAGCTGTGCTGCCCAATGTCAACCGTCCCTATATATCAAGCCTTCTTTGGCCATCTCCTGCTTTAATCATCCCAATTTCCTTCTAAAAGGCCTTCCACTCACACAGCTCTACCATCCATATCCTACTTGGTATAAATCATTATTTTCATAATTCACCTGCCTGGCTGTGTGCTTCTTGATATCCAATTAAAAATGATCACAGTTGCAATAAATCCCCCAAGTGTGTGTTCCTCTTAGAATTTCTCTTCCACCCACTGAACATTTCCACAACTGTTGTTAACATTAACACTGTCATGAAGAAACTGTTTCTGGTATCGTGTATTGCCTGATTACTGCAAGGTGACGCAATGTGGTATTTGCCAATGGTAAATTGGTGCGTAGTGCGATTTTTAACATTTTAACTTTTTTTTGCCTCATATTAGAAGAGTACCAATTTGCCCAAAGTGTGAAGACTCTTTTCCCCCTTCAATAATTGTATTGGTAAGTATTTTTTTACATATTCTTTGAATTGATGATAAAGCAAGATTGCCACCTTGAAATCTTTATAGTTTTGTTTAGTTTAGTTTAGAGACAAATCATGGAAGCCAGCCCTATAGCCCACAGAGTCGATATATAACCAGTCGCATTAGATCTTTGTTATCCTACTTTTGTATCCAGTCTCCACACATTTGGGGCAAATTTTATCAAAGTCAATTAACCTATAAACCCGCATGTCTTTGGGATGTGGAATGAATCCGGAGAACCCGGAGGAAACTCACATAATCACAGGAAGAACATGCAAACTCCACGCAGACAGAACTCCACACAGTACAGGTGTCAGGGATTGTGGGGATTAGACAGGATAATGGTGTTAGTATGGAGAGATAGATCAGCCATAATTGAATGGCGGAGTAGACTTGATGGGCTGAATGGCCAATTCACACATTTCTTATCACTTATGAATTTATGAGCCGATCGTTATGATTGAACCCAGCTCCCTGGTGTTGTGAAGCAACAGCTCTACAAGCTGTGTCACTGGGCTGCCCTTTCTTTCTTAAAATATCCTCCATTTCTAGCAGTGTGTGAATTGAGTGTTCATTCAATAGACAATAGACAATAGGTGCAGGAGTAGGCCATTTAGTACCACTTTGGTAAACCTTTTATTTGACCTGTGCAGGGCAATGGAGTTGTTAACATGCAGATTATTCAATGTCATCTTCATGTACCAAACAACTACCTTTGATTCTTTTCTAGACTGATACAGTTAAAATGCAACAAGACTGGCAGGATATTTTCTAATTCATAAGTTTAGTTTAGTTTACTTGAGTTTAGGGATACAGCATACTTAAAGCTCCTTGGGCCCATCACGTCCGCATCAACCAGTGATCCCACACATTTAAGGGCCTATCCCACTTGGCGATTTAACAAAGAAATGTTGCGACACTTAAAAAACCACTACGCGTCATACGTCATCACGCTGCATCATGCCGCAATATTTCGCTGACCTGATACGGCAGTCACTGAAAGATTTTGCCAACTGGGACTGGCCCTTAACACAATCCTACACACACACAAGCCAACTAACCGCCAAACCTGTACGTCTTTGCAGCGTGGCAGGAAACCGAAGACTCGGAGAAAACCCCCATGCAGGTCACGGGGAGAACGTACAAACTCCGTACAGACAGCACCCATAGTCCAGATTGAACCCCGGGTCTCTGGTGCTGCAAGTGCTGTAAGGCAGCAACTATCGCTGCACCACCATGTCGCCCACGTTCTCAGAGCAGAATTAGGCCATTCAGCCCATCAAGACTACTCTGCCGTTTAATCATGGCTGATCTATGTTTCCCTCTCAATCCCATTCTCCTGCCTTTTTCCCCCACAACATCTCACACCCTTACTAATCAACAATCTGTCAATCTCTGCCTTAAAAATATCCGTTGACGGCCTCCACAACCATCGAGATTCACCAGGCTCAGACATTCCTGAGAAATTCCTCCTCATCTCCTTTCTAAAGGTATGGTCATTTATTCTGAGGCAATGGCCTCTGTACCCAGACTCTCGCACGATTGGAAACATCGTCTCCAGTAAATTTGAAAGAAGATTGTTAGTGTATTTGGTGACATACCAAATCTCTTTAAACTTGTCAAAAAGTAGAGAATTCATTATGCCAGAGGAGAATGGGCTGTCTAATAGATTGGTGAGAGTAGAGGGCAAAGGTATCGTATGCACAGGTAACTTCCTGAAAGTCAACGTGTCTAAGACCAGAGAGACAATAGACAATAGAGAATAGGTTTCTCAATCTCTCTTTTTAATGGCTCACCCCTTATTCTTAAACTGTGACCCCTGATTCTGGACTCCCCCAACATCAGGAACATTTTTCCTGAATCTAGCCTGTCCGATCATTTAATAACTTTTTATGTTCCCTATAAGATCTCCTCTCATCCTACTAAATTCCAGTGGATACCTACCCAATTGACTCATTCTATCATCATATGTCAGTCCTGCCATCCCGGAAATTAACCTGGTAAACCTACACTGCACTCCCTCAATAACAACAATGCCCTTCCTCAAATTGGGAGATCAAAATTGCACATAATACTCCAGGTGTGGCCTCACCAGGACCCTGTGCAATTGCAGTTGGACTTCCTTGCTTCTAAACTCAAATCCTGTCACAATGAACATACCATTATCTCTTATCGCTGCTGCTGTACCTGCATGCTTACTTTCAGTGACTGATGTACTAGTACACCCAGGTCCGGTTGCACCTACCTTTTCCTTGTCTAACATCATTCAGATAATAATCTGCCTTCCTGTTCTTGCCACCAAAGTTGATAATCTTTGATTTATCCACACTATACTGCATCTGCCATTCTTCTGCCCACTCACCCAACCTATCCAAGTCACACTGTAGCCTCATAGCATCCACCTCGCAGCTCACACTGACTCCCAGCTTTGTGTCATCCGTAAACTTGGAGAGGTACGTTTAATTCCCTTGTCTAAATCATTAATATATATATTGTAAATAACTGAGGTCCCATCACTGTGCCTTGTGGCACCCCACTAATCACTGCCTGCCATTCTGAAAAGGACCTGTTAATTCCTACTCTTTGCTTCCTGTCTGCCAACCAGTTCTCCATCCATGTCAATACCCTACGCCCAATACCATGTGCTCTACTTCTGGACACTAATCTCATTGTGTCTCTATTTTTGCACACTAATCTCTTGTTGCTGTGAAGATAAACATGTAGTTTCACTCAGAGAATGCATTCACTGGGAAAACAGTGGAAGAGATACTCTCCATCTATCAGAAGTGATAGGATAGGCACTTGTATCACCGAAGCATAGTAGACCATTGAGCAAGTGCTAGTATACGGGATTAATGTGGACAGAATCCTGATATTGACATGTACACAATATGTTTAACGTTTCTACGCTATGTGGACCCTGATCCATTAATTGCCCATTTCTTGAATGGCCCAATTCCATTCTGGCCCCTGCCATTTTCACCAGAATTAGAATGAAAAGGTGAAAGCATCAAATTAGGTAGAGTTCAGATTCAGATCAGATTCAATTTTAATTGTCATTGTCAGTGTACAGTACAGAGACAACGAAATGCATTTAGCATCTCCCTGAAAGAGCGACATAGCAAATGATTTGAATAAATAATAATAAGTGTCCGGGGGGGGGGGGTGATTGGCGGTCACCGAGGTACGTTGTTGAGTAGAGTGACAGCCGCCGGAAAGAAGCTGTTCCTCGACCTGCTGGTTCGGCAACGGAGAGACCTAGCGCCTCCCGGATGGTAGGAGGGTAAACAGTCCATGGTTGGGGTGAGAGCAGTCCTTGGCGATGCTGAGCGCCCTCCGCAGACAGCGCTTGCTTTGGACAGACTCAATGGAGGGGAGCGAGTGAGGAACCGGTGATGCGTTGGGCAATTTTCACCACCCTCTGCAATGCCTTCCGGTCGGAGACAGAGCAGTTGCCATACCATACTGTGATGCAGTTGGTAAGGATGCTCTCGATGGTGCAGCGGTAGAAGTTCACCAGGATCTGAGGAGACAGATGGACCTTCTTCAGTCTCCTCAGGAAGAAGAGACGCTGATGAGCCTTCTTGATCAGAGTAGAAGTATTGTGGGTCCAAAAGCGGTCATCGGAGATGTTGAATCCAAGCAACCTGAAGATAGAAACACGTTCCACCTCCGTCCCGTTAATGTGGATGGGGGTGGGCGTGCGCCCTCTGGACTTCCTGAAGTCTACAATGAGATCCTTGTCTTCTTGGAGTTAAGGGCAGGTTGTTGTCAGAGCACCATGCTGCTAAGTGTGGACCTCCTCCCTGAGCTAATCGTTGTAGGCCACCGTTGAGCATCATCGTTGTGCAGTCATAGGTGAAGAGGGAGTGAGGAGGGGGCACAGCCCTGTGGAACGCCGGTGTCACCGTTGTTTTTGTCTGTGTTACTGATGATGGGTGTTAGTGACCATTGTTGGTGTGATTTTTTGATTTTTTTTTGTGTGCAGTATTTTGTAGGGAAGAGGGTTGAATTTTGATTGTGAGGAGGGTGCTCAGCACACAGCCCTGTGGAACGTTTTGCTTGTGTCAGGGAGTGTTTTTTGATTTTTTTGGTTTTGTTGAAGAGGTTGTGCTTGTATAACCTGTTTGCAGACAGACTTTGGTTGAGTGGTTTTTGGTGGATGGGAATTGGAGTTGGGCCTGGGGGTGTGAAATTGGGGGAGTTTGGTGGGGATTGGATCCAGTTGCAAAGTGTGGTGGTTTGGGAAGGGGTCGTGAGTTTGATTGTTGGGGGGTGTAGTGGTTACCGAGTTTTTTTGTGATCAGTTTTTGATTGGGTTATTTGGTGTGTTGAATGGTGGTGGGGGGTTTTTTTTTGCAAGAGCTGTAATGGTGATGAACAGAAGGGTTTCTTTTTGTGCGCGCGCGTGGATGTATTTGGTAAGTGTCTGCTGATTTTGTCGAGGTGGTTTGGGCTTTTGAAGTTTGTTTTGTTGATGATTTTGTGGAATCTGCCGTGTGATGGTGAACTGGATGTGGGGATCTGTTGGTGATAGTGGCCATACATATGGTTGTGCTTAGTGGGCTGTCGATGAGTGTGGGTTACCGGGTGGCTGGTTTGGTTTGATGTGCGTAGATTGTAGTGGGGAGGTGTGTAATGTGTGGGTGGGCTGAAATGTGGGGATTCATGTCGGCCGTGGGATCCTGATGGTGTCTAGGGTGGGATGTGGGTGTGTGGTGGTTGATTGATTGCAGTGTGGTTTGTTGGAGGATGGGTGTGGTGATGGGATCCATTGTGGGGGTGAGGTCTGTTGAGGTGTGGTGGCGTATGGCCGTTGGTGAATGATGGGGGTAAGTGCAACTTACCCCCTGCAAATTTAGAGACATGTCTGTAGTCATACGGCACGGAAACGGAAATCAGGGATTTCGCCCATTGTACCATGCCGCATAGATGCCCCATGTGCGCTGGTACACCTCTGCCCACATTTGGCCCATAACTCTCCAATCCTTTCCTGTCCATGTACCTGTCCAAGGAATCTTCACCATGTTGTATAGTACTGCATCGGGTCTACCGTGTGGCAGCTCGTTCTGTATGTCAACCACCTTCTGAGTTAAAAAAAGGTGCCCTCAGATTTCTAATATTAAACTCCATTAATTTCACGAAAGGTGTGTAACGGTTGCAATGGCAAAAATACTCGTATAACCATTGCTAAGCATTTTTTTTATGATTGTGGCCATCCCTAAAACAGGGATCTCAAATCCAGACACAATACTCGATTGTTGTGGCCTCACAAACATGGCTGCTACAACCCGTAGCATCCCCTTACCATGACCTGACTGACAACAGCTAATGTACCAAAAATCTTCTTCACCACCTTGTTTACAGTGACACCAGGTACTCACTCCCTGATCCCTCTGCACTACAACACACTCCCTAGAGCCCGAAACATCACTGGTGATATTCCTGCTCATTTGTTAGTGCTCCCATAATGAATCACCTCACCCCCTCCCGTATAAAACTAATTTAACCATTCCTCAGCCCACCTGCCCAATGATCAAGGTCATGATGTCATCTTGATAATCATCTTCACTATCTATGATATCACCCACTTTAGACTTCCATCGTATGTTCTGTTTGAGGAAAGACCTTGTACATGTCATGCCAGACAATGTGTGCTGAATTTTGAATGAAAATAAACGAAGATGCTGTCTTTGTAATCTTCCAGCTAAACTGTGGATAAAAAAATTACAAACAGAGCCTAGTCAGTACATACATTGGGGAGAAGACAGTTGTGAAAAGGAAAGAAAATTCGACAATGAATTGGCCAGAAAATCTTGAAACGGTTGGTTTCAATGGAAGTCAGATGACCAACATGTGGAAGCAATGTTCCTGTTAATAGAGGGGGGGGGAGTGAGTGTTGGCATCTAATGCAAAAGAGTTAGCGAGGGGGAGAGAGAAGAGAGAGAGGTGGAAAGTGATGTGGAGAAGAAAGAGAGGGTGAGAGAGAAGAGAATAGAAAGAGAGATAGAGAAGGAGAAAAGGAAGGAGAGAGGGTGAAGAGAGGGAAGAGAGCACACAGAGAGATGGAGAGAAGAGTGTGAGAGAAGATAGAGGCATGAGTGGCGAAAAAGAAGATGAGAGAGAGCGAGCGAGAGAGAAGAGAGAGATGAGAGGAGAGGAAAGAGAGACGAGAGGAGAGAGATGAGATAGAAGAGAGAGAGAGAGAGACCCGAGTGAGCCGAGAGATGAGAGAGAAGAGAGAGAGAGGGATGACATCAAAACTAAACCATGAGTATGCAACAACTGAAAGACGAGAGAGACAGATTATCACAAAAAAAAGATTCATAGAATATGGAATGGAATACTTTATTGTCCACGTGACCAGGCCAGTGAAATTCTTTGCTTGCATACCCAAATGTATACAAATTGAAGAAGGGTATCGACCCGAAACACAACCCATTGCTTCCCTGCAGAGGTGCTGCCTCTGGCCTGCTCTTTGTCTACCTTCAATGTACACATGTACACAAATCGCAGACACCTGTGGCACTGACAAACAAAGTACACCGGCTCCTCCTTTTATTCTACTCTCCCCCTCCCCCACAGAGCGGTTCCCCCACACTGGGTCCCCATTGTCATTTCTTCCCCCCTCCTCCCCAATTGCCCATTGTTCTTCCCCCACCTCCCTAACAGCAATCCCCCCACTGGAGAGATGATATAGTATACTGGACTATGTGGGACCGGTTGGGGAGGGATGGTCCCCCGGCACAATATTGCACCTCTACACCATTTCCAATATTGGTGCCCAGTGGGGAGGGGGGGGGGGGGGGGGGGAGCTTTCTGGAGCGTGATATGGGGTTGTTGTGGGCTGAATGGACTGGTCTCCAGATGGCTGAGTATGGACATTGTGGGCTAAATGGATTCTGGGGTGGCAGCACATTCTCTCAAGACTGATCTGCTGGCAGGTCTATCTCACTCACGGGGCTGGTGGGCTGGCAGTTGAATCATGGCTATTCCTTGAATTCCATTTCAAGCAGGGTGCAAGGCTACCAAATTCAAATGAATTTTACAACCACTTCAAGCATGGATCCAAGACTAGCAAATCCAAGTGCGGTTTCATACCACTTTCAACAGGGTGCAAGGCCACCAAATTCATATGCAGCTTCATACCATTTCATGCAGGGTGAAACCACATTAAAACCACACAAAACTCCAAACTTACAGTTCAGTAGACATTCAGTATGTTCAGTGATCACAGCTCAGACAGATTTCTTGACTCTCGCCTCCCCTATCATGCAGAGACGAACCACACCCACACTTCCGGGTTTATAACCCCTCCTCCTCCACACCAGAAAAGGTGTGGCCTTAATGGCATGATTGATAGGAGAGACATTCTCAACATTTTTTAAACACTAATCATACTTTATGTTTCATTGAGAGAAGAATTGGCACTGCACCTGCCTGAGCGGAGGGGGAATGAGTAAGATGCCCTAAAAATCATAGCCAGTAAGTCATAGTGGTTTATTTAAAATTCAATATACAGTTCGCAAAAGGAAAGTTACCCAAAGCACCCAAACCACCACATTTGCAGTAGTGCCATTTAAGTTCAAGCCAAAGCACCACAGAACCACATTGTAGTAATGCCTTTTTACTTCAAGCCAAGCACCCAATCCACCATTTGCAGTAGTGCCTTTTGAAAATCAACCCAAAGCACACAAACCACATGTTTGCAGTAGTGCCTTTTTCTTCAACCAAAACCCCCAAAAACAACCATTTGCAGGCTGAGCCTTTTTACTCAAACCAACCATATTTCATTTTTCAAACCACATGGCAAAACGAAGGGAAACTCACAGGCGGGTAGGCCTGTTGGCTCCTCCATCTTGCCATAGAGGGGTTACAGAGAAGGTTCACCAGACTGGATCCTGGGATGTCAGGACTTTCATGATGAAGACACACTGGATAGATCGGCTTGTACTCGCTGAATTTAGGAGATGAGGGGGGATCTTTAGAAACGTACAAAATCTTAAAGGGGTTGGACATGCTGATGCAAGGAATATTGTTCCGATGTTGGGGAAGTAGGCGAACAAGAGGGGTCAGAGTTAAGGATAAAGGGGAAATTGTTTAAGACCGAGAGATGATAAAAAACATTTTTCACACAGAGAATGGTGGATCTCTGGATTCTGTGCTGCCACAGAGGGTAGTTGAAGCCAGATCATTGGCTAAATTAAGAGGGGGTTAGATGTGGCCTTGTTGGCTCTAAAGGGGATCAGGGGGTCCTGATGGGGAGACCGCAGATGCAGGGATGCTGAGTGGGGGATCTGACAGCCACTCTCATATTGGATGGGGGGTAGCAGGCTTCCATTTTGCCCTGGATGCTGCAATTAGCCTACTCCTGCAACCTATTTCTAGGTTTCTATGTGGCGATGTGGAGATTCCAGAAGGGATGCTGAGCAAGAGAAGGTGGAATATTTTTAAAATGAGATTAATATCTCTCTGATTTTGGGTCATCGATGCTGGAACGATCCACTGTCACGGCTGGCGAAAGTGGCCGCTATGCCGATGATATGATGGCATGCATCTGTATGCAGCTAGTTCTAGGTTGACTTATGTTTCTATGGCCTCCCAGGAGGTGGGCCTTTAGAATGGATTTATATTTTTTTTGGTGTTATATCTGGCTGCTGAGCCTCGGTTTTTTTAATGGTGAACCATTTTGGCCAGGATAGGGGACGGGCGGCTTCCAGTGTTCTGGGTGACCCCCGGCTATGTCGGAGCTTGCGCTTTGGTGGCGATGAGTGATGCGCCTCTGCTGAAATGCACAGGGGCCAAAGTCTTGTCTTGCCATCAGACTGCTGTCGCTTTTCTGCGTCCCAACAGGGTATGCGCTGCTCTTGTCTGTGCATCTCGCGGTCGATGCTGGCTCCCTCTGGAATGTCCCGATTGTGACAACATCCTGTCCCTTGTGCGGTTGTCGATCTCCAGCCCTATTCACATATATCCTAGCACTTGTGTTGGCACCTGCGTGACTCTTGCACACACTGCTGTCCACGGAACTAGGCTGTCCCCCGCCATAGCTACTTTGCCTACTTTTGTGTCCTTCTCCCCGTTGTGTCTGCTAAGATGCATATTCGAGCTTATGTCTACGTGTATGGCTATGTCTTTCATTATTCTAGCCTGTGGCTAAGAACATCTGACAGCATCCCCATAGGCTGTCTGCCTACTGCTTTATCTGCCTGGACTTAATGCCAAGCTGAGTAATCTATTCCAATAATCTCTTGTTTACAGATGCTCCTCAGCCACGAGATCACGCACTAAAAAAAACAACGATAACTACAGTGTTCTCTGTGTTGCCAACGTTTTCTGGATACCAGGTATTGTGTTGTGTGTTTTGCATCCAATCATGTCTACAAAGTGCTCCATCTGTGTCTTCTGCTTTGGTGGTGAAGAAGAAGACGGCGAAGTCCTCTTAAGATGAAACTTCAAGATAATTGCCCTGCGTGAACGCGGCAAAGCGAGTAATAGACATCGCACGTGAGTAGGAATTCCACAATCGACGATCTCGACCATCTGCAAAGATTAAGCGGAGAATCAGAGATGCAGCGAAAAAGCGTCAGCATCGGTTAAATCCCCCAAGGTCAATCAGAAAAACAAAAGAGCTGGGCCGAGTGGTGATATGGAGAGATTACTGTCACATGGGATGGAAGACCAGAGTACAGAAGCACAAACCATTCAGCTTATCGACGATCCGGATATGGCAAGAAGTTTTTTCAATACACTAAAAGAGAATGCTGATGATCCACAGTATCCACAAGTGTTTACAGCAATGTCCTGGATGGTTCAACGCTTCAAAAGGCCGTAATAATTTTAAATAATGTGAAGATCAAGCGGTTGTGTTGTGAAAGCAGCAAGTGGTCAATACTGAAGGTGCCGCAGCTTTTAAGGAAGAGTGAAATAGGATAATTGTGGTGGAGGATGAGAAATATTTGCCAGAACAAAATTCAATGTCGATTGAAACATGCTTGTTCTGGAAGAGTATGCAGAGCACACATACATTCATCAAGAGTCCAAGACAATTGCAAGGATTCAAGGACATACAAAGACCGTGTCGTAACGCTGCTGTTGGGGTGGAATGTCGCAGGGTTCAAATGAAAGCCTTTACTTAATCTTACCACTAAGAGAACCCTAGAGCATTGAAGAATGTGAGCACGCCAAACACTTCCCGTTCATTATCGCCATAACAGGAAAGCCATGATGACATCAGCATTGTTCTGCCGACTGGTATTCTAAAACTGTTTTTATCGGAGGCACAACTTCGAGAATATTGGTTGGGAAAACAAAATCCCATCAGAATTCTTCTGATTAAATTGGATTAATGCTCCAGGGACATCCGCAGCATATCGGCAGACATGCATCCCCCCGCCACACTGCTATAAAGGT
This sequence comes from Leucoraja erinaceus, assembly GCF_028641065.1. Classification (NCBI taxonomy): domain Eukaryota; kingdom Metazoa; phylum Chordata; class Chondrichthyes; order Rajiformes; family Rajidae; genus Leucoraja; species Leucoraja erinaceus. The sequence continues at coordinate 8,632 of NW_026576136.1, read as the reverse complement.
TGTGTTATTTGCCGCAACGAGCAAGCCAGCAGGCCGTCTTTATTAAAAGACAATGCGCCAAGGTGTGTAATAGCTAAAGTTCAAAGCCTACTTTTTACGGGCAAACGTGTGGCGCAGGCGAGTTCGAGGCAACTAAATCATGGCCGCCGAACACTCCGAGACTTTTGGAACGGTTTAACATCCTAAATGCTAAACGGAACATCGCTGGCAGCATGGAAAGAGTCACACTGCAAGCATGAAGTGCGTTGGGAAGAAAGTTATGAAGACACTGTGGATACATTCAAAGGTTTTAACACAACGAGTCTGAGGTTTGTAAAATAGTAAGTCAACAAGATATTTGGGCTTTGGGAACCAGCTAGAATTGGAAATCGATGGAAGACGATATATTCATTAGCTTGTTTGACATTGAGGCTGAAGAGCTTTACAATGAGGATATGATCGAAACTGGAGGAAAGCAAGAAGAAAAGAAGATGAGGCCAATGGAAGAAAGAGTATAGACGAGTGGCCACTAAAAACGTTCACAACAAAGGATAACTGGGCGAGGGCATTTGCTGCTATCAGCCGTTGCATACGGATGTTGGAAAGAAGGGACATCAAGTATGATGAGAGTCACAAAAAACTGACAGGCAGTCAGGATACAGGTGCCTTGCCTGATAGGGACAGATATACGTGGAAATGAATGAAAGAATAAACGAAACTGTCGCGTCTCAAAACTTGATATCTTCAGGAAGAACACTATGCCCGCCTAAACAATCAACAAGTGTTTGATGCCCACCGGGACTTCTCACTCTATTCTCCAAGCCTTATCAGAAGGAGATGAGAATGTTTGGTAGGTTAGGGTGTATTAAATGCATTTTCGACTTTACAATATTTTCCCATTTACGATGGGTTTATCGGAAGTAACCTGATCGTAAGTTGAAGGAAAACACGTGTACTTCAAAACGGTGGGTAATTCCTCGTTTTCCACGCGTGCCATCCAGTGAAGATTAAAAGAAACTTTAAAGGGCCTGTCCTCACTGGGCTTCATTTGCGCGAGTCATTTTACCGCGACAATGACTTAAAAATTGGTTGGGCGAATCGTTTTTCAGACCCACAAGTTCTCAACATCTTATGGAATGCCGCGTGGTGAGGCGGGCTGGTGGTGAGACCGCCAGTGGTGTATGCAGTGTGACGAGCGGTCAGACTCTTAAAGCGCGACCGCCAACAAGGCAGTTTTGGAACTGCTCAAAAATCCTCGCGCATCACCTGCATGACTTATTTCCCTTGCGCACGCTGACATACCGACGGAGTACGTGTAGCACATGGTGATTGCACTCGTGATCGCCACGAACATTGTCTATGCCTAATTTAATCGTTAAAAAAAAAAATTTCACTGGGACATCCTTGCCACGTATATCAGACTAAGTACAGAACGACTTCGCAAATGTCTCCCAAAGAAATCAGGGACTCAAGCGCAATTATGCGCGTGACTGTCGTACTGGTTTAGACTATTTCGTTTGAACGTTCGACAGCTCAGATCATACCAGCCTGTCGGTGTACAATGACCGCAAATGACGCCAAGTGGGGGACAGGTCCTTTACAGCGCACACAGCCAGACTCAGGGATGCAGCTTCCCTCTCTCTATCAGGGGCCCCCCTGAAAGTCCTTCATAAGTTGTATCCATTTTCATATTGAATGAATGAAAAGTGATTTCTCAGATGTATTTACGCTGTTAGGGCCAAATACAGGTATGTTGTAGAATGTGTTGACAACATGGCTGTATTAAAACCACTCAATATCAAAGCTATGCAATTGCACACATTTGGATGCTTCAGAAAAATATTGAACTGCAATGATGCGAGGAATTATCTTCTGTACCCTGTATTCCCTTTGTTTATACCTATTGTACTTAAGATTGCACGATTGTATACCATGAATAAGATTTTCTGATTTAATCGATTGCATGCAAATAAAAGCTTTTTCACTGTACCCCACGAAATACATAACAATAATAAACTTAAACTAATCACATGTGTCAGAGTCTTTCATAGCGAAAATGCAGAGACGATGCAATACTTCCTCAGGGGTCGTCTTGATGGGGGGTCCTACTCTTCACGTTGTCTATTAATGGGTGTGCATGAGAGGTTATTAAGGCTTGGTGGCCAATGTTGTGGATGTGTGATACGAAAAAGAGGTGGAGGGGCAGGCAGTGCAGAGAACAGCAGGGAACTTGGAAAGCTGGGGAGTGTGGGCATGGAGAAGTGGGCAGGTGGACATATGAGTGCAGCAAAATGTGGAGTAATGCATTTTGTTAGAATGACTAAAGGCGTAGTGAAGCGGCAATGCCTGCGTGCTCGCAATATCTAAACCCTGCACAACGGTCGGAATCCGACGCCACGTGACTCAGGCATAGGGGTCGTGTGTTTCGCCGGTTTTCAGGGCTCGGTTCTGTGAGGGGTGTAGTGAGACCCACCGTCGTGGTTCAGTTGTGTTTCCACTGGCAATTGTCAAGGCGCGTTGATCAGGGAATCACTATGTGAATAAAATTTGATTCATCAAACGTCTGTTGCCGTGATCGCCAAAGTAGGACTAGTTTATAATGGGGAGCGGAATCCAGAAAATTGGTGCATAGAGACGTGGGAGTGGCGAGTCGCCAAGGATTACCGGAAAGTTTATCTAGAACGTCGCAGAACGATAGTACAGAGAGCAAACTCAATGCTAGCATTTATTTCAAGAGGATTGTTTACCAAAACAGGCATGTAGTGCTGAGACTTATATACAGGCGCAGGATAAGTTCCGCATTTTGAATATTGTGAGCAATTGGGCACGTGTGTAAGGGAAGTCCAGAGGAAGATTTACAAGAAAATGACCCCAGGATAATGAGTGGGTTAGCATACTGATGAGCGTTTGACGGCACGGGCCTGTACTCGCTGGAGTTTAAGGCATTGCAAGTGAGTAGATAGTAGGCTCTAGGTGATCAGCCACATAGATCTATTGAATTCGCGGGTGCGGCTGCGAAAGGGACAAATGGCCTACTCTGCCACTATTTTATCTATGCTTGGTCTATGTTCTAGGATGTTTGCAAGAGTGGGGAGAGACCAGGACTAGATGTGTCGTTTAAGCCTTAGAATTTAAAGGACATTTCTTTAAGGAAGGCGACGAGGAGACCTTTATTTGATCAGGAGGGTGGTGAATCTGTGGAATTCTTTGCAACCAGGAGGCAAGAGCAGACATTTTTAAGGCCAGGAGATAGATAGATTTTCGATTAGTACGGGCCTCGGGTGTACGGAGAAGAAGGCAGGCGAGAATGGAGTCGGAGAGATAGATCAGCATGATAATGGCAGGTAGTCTTGAGGGACAAATTACCCCCACTTCTGACTCCACCTATAACCTATGACCTTTGGAAGTCATCATGTCGTCACGTAGCTGCCCATGAGTGATGTATTCCTAGAACTATGGATCGGCCCGCGTGGCGGCCGCCACGCCTAATCGATAACATGAGTACGGGCCTGGCGACAAGGCTGTTGCCATGCAGCACGTCCCCCTCTCCAGCATAGGGAGGAACGCTCCAAGTCTGCCGAACACACAGAAGACATGAAGGACAGACCGGGCCAACGACCAGATCACGCAGGAAGGTTGCTCAGGGGGATACAACGACAAGCTGCCCCTCTTAGGGATCCACTCTGGATTTGTCCTGAGGTTTGTCCTACTGCGAGCTTATAAGCTGCAGCTGATATACGCGACTCAAGTGACGGGACGGGTTTGATCAGAGTTTGACCACTAGGACCTAGATCTTGGAACAGACCCCTGAGGGACACGACTGTCACCAGGCAGCAGTCGCCGACGGCATCGTTCGACCCTACAGCGTGTCAAGACATCTATATATATATCACACCTACATATACGCGGCAGCGAATAATTACCATACGCGATATATATACCATGTACCGACGTCATATATTATACAACCTTACGCGCATATAATTACACTACGAGATATATATACACATACGCGCATAAGATACACATACGCGAATTATCTATAACTCATCCGCGGAATATATATACACCATACGCGCATATCATAGATAAACATACGCGCATATATATAACCACAGACGCGCATATAGATACACTACCTGCGAACTATATTACACATACGCGCATATACTATACAATACGCATTATATATACACATACGCGGCCATATATATAAATACGAGCAACGATATATAACATTAATGGCGACAGTAATATAACATACGGCATAGCTGTAGCGATACACATACGCGCTATTATTACACATACGCGCATATATATACACATACGACATATATATTAACATAAGCGCATATATATACATACGGATTATATACACATACGCGCAAATATATACATATACAAGCACAGATAGACATATAACCCGCACGATACAGATAGACATATAACACATACGAGGCTATATGAAAAACATGAGTAGATTACACAAAATCTAGTAGACAGGATAACAGTAAACAGCAGACAGCCATGCGATAACAAAATACCATTACACACACATACATAGACCCACACATACAAATACACACACATTACATATACACACACACAACATTACACACACACAGACCCAATATATACACACAAACTATATATATATATAGGGTGTGTCTGATATATACTAATTACACATGTCTTCACACCATACTATATACACATATAACAAATACGTGAGGATCATCCATTTACATTACATAGATATACACAACACAAAAAGTTACATAGATATACATATATATATAAACAAAACAGATCGAGACATATCAACATATAGTCTACATATATACTACACACACATCTATATATATACAATATACACAACACAACCTTAGCTATAAATAGGGGCTATACATATAAACAGCACCTATATACAAGCATAGATACACGCACTATTATACGCGCCATAACGATATGACCCCCCCACCCCTACATGCTATACCATAACACATTTTTTGTATTATCTACACACATCTATAATAAATATACTACAGTATATCCTAGATACTAAATATATACACATACATAGAAATAAATAAATAAGATAACATCATATACACTGTATACACACTACACACCATTAAATACATACATAAAAAAACAATAAATATTACAAATAATATTATATGTCTCTGTATACAAACATACATATACAACATACAGGGCTGGTCACCAAAGCATATGTCAACTCTCCACCAATATCCAATATTGGTGGCAGTGGGGGGGGGGGGGGGGGTGCGCGCCAGTATGGGGTGGTGTGGGATGAGGAGGGGGGATTGCGTTTCCGAGGGCTAATATGGGAACATTGTGGGCCGAAACGCCCGATATGGATATGGGCTGGTAGCGCGGTCACGCAAGCCTGGGCTGCTGGCAGACATTCAACTCACGGCTGCTGCTGACTCATTCCTGAAAATTCCTATTTCAAGCGGGTGCATGACACCAAATTAAAAATGCAGTTCCTACATTTAAACAGGGGCAAGGCCACCAAATTCAATTACAGTTTTTCTACAATTTCAAGCAGGGTTTCAGGCCAACAAACACAAGTGCAGTGCATACCATTTCAAGCCAGGGTGCAAGGCCACCAACTCAAGGCAGTTTCATACCATTTCAAGGAGGGTGCAAGGCCCACCAAATCAAGTGCAGTTCAGAACCATTTCATACAGGGGCAGGCTCCAAATTCAAATGCAGTTTCCTGCATGTTTCTAGCAGGTGAAACCACAAAAACACCTCACCCACAGAATCAAATAAAAAAAACACATAAAAACCAACTAATGGTCAGTAGACATTCACGTGTGTTCAATTGATTCAAGCTCAGACAGAGAGTCTGACCCCATCTTGCAGAGAGACTGGCCACGCCCCACTTCAGGGTTTTATAGTCACTCCACTTCACCAGAAGGGGCGTGCTTAAGGTAGAGTGCGAGAGAGAGTAATCTCACCATTTTCGAAAACATTATACGTCTTTGATTTTGCATCAATGGGAAAAATTATCTGTCCTGCACAGTGGAGGGGGGACTCTGAATAGATGGCACAAAAAAATAAGCCACACTAACGGTAGCGTGTTGTTTCTAAATAATATGCAGTGCAAACAGGAAGTGGTCAAGGATGATACGGTTAATTATATAGATGTATGTACATAAATATGAATAGCCTGTTTCTTTCCTATCATTATGACATTTGACCTGAGGCAGGGTACTCTGAGGAGGAATTTTATCAGGGGGTACAAAGTTCTTTGGGTCCCCTTGCCTTCTCTATTAGTCATCTGTTTTGTCCAGTACGATTTGTGCCTGTAGGAAAACAAAAGGGATGTGGCCGCATGAGAAGGGTATAATGGAGACTCTGTGATTATCGCATGTAAGGCACTATGCTCGCTCTATTCATCCATGATAAATATAAATAATATACTCGACTAAGGGGGCACGTTGGGTCTCTGCATAACACAGAAGGGTGGTCACCCCAACACAATTATCCACCTCTCCACCAATTCAAATATTGCTGGCCAGTGGGGTGGGGGGGGGATCAAACATTTGGTGATCACACACACCACCTCCACCTCACGCAGGGACACTCACACACAGACTTCTCTCTGTCACACACACACTCATGCACACCACACACACACACACCCACACACACACACACACACAACACACACCCACCAACACAACATACAACAAACACACAACAGTCAACACAAAACAACACAACATACAGCCAAACCCACACACTCATCACACCACACACAGACAACACACACAGAACATTCGCACACAGCACAGGGGACTATTCACACACACACAGACCTACTAGATGTGCTTCCCCCCCCTTCCCACGCCATCCTACAAGGAAAAGACCATTCAGTCAGTGAGGGGTGCTTCACCATCCCCTACAACCTTCTTTATCAGGTTAACCCCGACCTCACACTGGTAAAATTTGTGAATATTCCCCCTTATTTATGGGATTCAGAAACTTCTACAAATTATGATATCAAGGATATATAGGACTCACCACACAAATGGGGCACTGGCTAGACTGTACACAAAATATCATGCGAACATTTTCAGACAAAGATTGCCAGCCACCCTCCTTTGGAGCCAAGGGCCCCTTAGCGGACACCCGGCCACAGAGTATAGATGAAGACCCCCTGCACCCCCCTCCCCTACATGAGGCCATCACCTTATTGACGATGTTCTCTCCATCCCCTTTCTCTTCCCGTTCAAGCGAGGAACCAAAAAACTTTACGAAGGATCTGATACAATTAACATTGAATTATCCAGTGATGATGTGCCGGATGGATGAAGTCGAAAATGAAATGAACCAATGTTAAACATTACAGTGTTCACAGTTCGGCCAAAGTTCTCCTGGGACTACCCCGCCACACCAAAAGCCCTTCTAATCCCTGAGGGAAGCGGTTAGAAGTACGGCATTCACCCCACACAAACGCCACAAACATACAAAACATTGTGCAGAGAAAGCCGTTTAGTTTAGTTTTAGAGAATACAGGCAAGGAAAACAGGCCCGTCGAACACGGGGAGGTCAGTTGCGACCGTACAGCGATGCCTGCACTACCACAAAAGGGGGGACAATTTACACAATGATACCAAGCTAAATAGCCTACCCAAACCTTATATGTTTTTGGAGTGTGGTGAGGAATGTTTCCCAGAGCACCGGAGAGAAAACTCCAACGAAACGTCACAGAGGCAAATATACAAACTCTGTACAGCAGTACCCTAGTAAGTGAACAGACTCCAAGTCTCTGGCGCTCGTGTAATTAACAATACAGTACCTACAATACCATACAATACAATACCAACAATACAATAATCCAATACAATACCATATTTATTCCACGTCATTTGAGGCAGCAAACTCGGCCCTGCACCACTGTGCTCTGTTTGGGGATGCATTAACAGGCATGGTTGGGAACAGATCCATCCAAGTCAGCAAGAAATGACAGAGAAATGGGACACAGCTGAGGAAAATACACATCAACTCTCTTCCGTGACTAATTTTACCTCATGCTGCCTTGCACGGCCAGAGGCATCCTCAAGAGATCGGAGCACACTGGTCACGTCTCTTTTTTTCCCCCTTCCTCAGGCAAGAGTTATCGAAGTGTGAAAAACAACACTCTCCGATCAGGGACAGTTCTTCCAAGTGTTAAACAATAGATAGACAATAGAAAATAGGGCCGGAGGAGGCCATTTGGCCTTGGAGCCAGCACCGCCATTCAATGGGATCATGGCCTGATCATCCCCATATCCGTACGCCGTTCTGCCACCACATTCCCATGACTCCGCATTTTTAACAGCCTATCTAGCTATCTCTTGAAAGCATCACGAGAACCTGCATCAACAGGCTCGGAGGCAGAGACTCACCACTGTGAGAAAGTGTTTCCTTGTCTGTTCCAAATGCTTACCTCCTTATTCTTAACTGAGGGCTGGGTTCTGACTCCCCCCACATCGTACCTCCCTCCCTGTACCTCTGACTAAAGAACTGTCCTTTAGCACACTGTGACATTGGCTCACGGTACTTACATTAAAGCACGTGGACCTTTAACCAGGGAACGCAGAAATGCGAACCTGAGGTGTGCACCCAATCAGCG
>NW_026576135.1:160000-187321 GCF_028641065.1 Leucoraja erinaceus | reverse complement strand
GAGTAACCACGGGTCAGCCATCCTGTGGCGAACGTGGATGGTGACGTTCACATAGTACTGTAGTAAACTCAGCGGTCGGCAGCATCTGTGTAGAACCTGTAGTGACGTTCGGGTCGACCCTTTGGCCGGATTTGTTGAGGGTGGGGAGAAAAGTGGAAGGTCTGTGGGGTGTGGCAGAGCTGCCAATGGGGGGGGGGTGGCGGGGGGGGGGGGGGTGATTAGCAGATTATGGACACAAGACCAGAGATAAAAAGGAAATAAAGTGTGAGCTAAGGAGATAGAATGACAGAAGAGGCATGAAATGTGGAACTGGGGGAAGGAATATAGGGGGTGGGGGGGAATGGGGGATGGGGGTGGGGGTGGGGGGGGGGGGGGGGGTGAGGGGGGGAGGAGGCAAAATCCAGATGTAACACAGGAAACGGTGGGGGTGAGTAAGCTAATTAACTAACATTAACTAAAACTAACTACAGCACAGTTCACATCAAGAAGGATGGAAGGGGATCTTATAGAAACATATACAATTCTTAAAGGATTGTTTAGATACAGCGTGGAAACAGGCCCTTCGGCCCACCGAGTCCGCGCCGACCAGCGATCCCCGCACACTAACACTATCCTACACACGCTAGGGACAATTTACATTTACACCAAGACAATTAACCTACAAGCCCGCACGTCTTTGGAGTGTGGGAGGAAACAGAAGATCTCGGAGAAAACCCACATCGGTCACGGGAAGAACGTGCAAACTCCGTACAGACAGCACCCGTAGTCGGGAACGAACCCGGGTCTCCGGCGCTGCATTCGCTGTGAGGCAGCAACTCTACCGCTGCACCACCGTGACCGCCCAAACAGTTATTGGACACGCTAGAGGCAGGAAATGTGTTCCCGATGTTGGGGGAGTCCAGAACCAGGGGCCACACAGTTTAAGAATAAGGAGTAAGCCATTTAGAACCGAGATGGGGAAACACTTTTTCAAACAGAGAGTGGTGAGTCTGTGGAATTCTCTGCCTCAGAGGGCGGTGGTGGCCAATTCACTGGATGTGTTCAAGAGAGTTAGAATCAGCTCTGAGGGCTAATGGAATCAAGGGATATGGGGAGAAGGCAGGAATGGGGTACTGATTTTAGATGATCAGCCATGATCATATTGAATGGCGCTGCTGGCTCAAAGGGCCAAATGGCCTCCTCCTGTACCTATTTTCTATGTTCCATGTTTTTCCTCATCTCAGCCCTAAATGGCCTATCCCTTATTCTTAAACTGTGACCCCTCGTTCTGGACTTAAATCCCTTAATAATTTTATATGTTTCTATAAGATATCCTCTCATCCTCCTAAATTCCGTAAACACAAGCCCAGCCGCTCCATTCTCTCAGCATATGACAGTCCCGCCATCCCGGGAATTAACCTTGTAAACCTACGCTGCACTCCCTCAATAGCAAGAATGTCCTTCCTCAAATTAGGGGACCAAAAATGCACACAATACTCCGGGTGTGGTCTCACTAGGACCCTGTACAACTGCAGAAGGACCTCTTTGCTCCTAAACTCAAATCCTCTTGCAATGAAGGCCAACGTGCCATTAGCTTTCTTCACTGCCTGTTGTACCTGCATGTTTACTTTCAGTGACTGATGTACAAGGACACTCAGGTCTCGTTGCACCTCCCCTTTTCCTAATCTGACACCGTTGAGAGATAATAATCTGCCTTCTCGTTCTTGCCACTATACTGCATCTGCCATGCATCTGCCCACTCAACCTATCCAAGTCACCCTGCAGCCTCATAGCATCCTCCTCACAGCTCACACTGCCACCCAACTTTGTGTCATCCGCAAACTTGGAGATGTCACATTTAATTCCCTCGTCTAAATCGTTAATATATATTGTAAATAACTGGGGTCCCAGCACCGAGCCTTGCGGTACCCCACTAGTCACTGCCTGCCATTCTGAAACGGACCCGTTAATTCCTACTCTTTGCTTCCTGTCTGCCAACCAGTTCTCTATCCATGTCAATACCCTACCCCCAATACCATGTGCTCTAATTATGCACACTAATCTCTTGTGTGGGACCTTGCCAAAGGCTTTTTGAAAGTTTACAAGTTTAATTCCCAGGATAGCAGAACTGTCATATGCTGAGAGAATGGAGCGGCTGGGCTTGTACACTCTGGAGTTTAGAAGGATGAGAGGGTATCTCATTGAAACGTATAAGATTGTTAAGGGCTTGGACACACTAGAGGCAGGAAACATGTTCCCGATGTTGCGGTTGTCCAGAACCAGGGGCCACAGTTTAAGAATAAGGGGTAAGCCATTTAGAACGGAGATGAGGAAACACTTTTTCTCGCAGAGAGTTGTGAGTCTGTGGAATTCTCTGCCTCAGAGGGCGGTGGAGGCCGGTTCTCTGGATACTTTCAAGAGAGAGCTAGATAGGGCTATTCAAGATAGCGGAGTCAGGGAGAAGGCAGGAATGGGGTACTGATTGGGGATGATCAGCCATGATCACATTGAATGGCGGTGCTGGCTCGAAGGGCCGAATGGCCTACTCCTGCACCTATTGTCTATTGTTGTCTAAGAATGTTGATTCCACTGGGGTTGTGGATGTTCATGTTGTATTCTATTGTGTATTGTGCTGTTTTTTATTGTGTGGCTTAATGTTAAATCAAACATCACTGTATCTAACGTGGCAACTAAACATGAACCTTGAAGCCTCTCTGCTTTCAAGAGAACTGAGTACGAGCAGCTTTCAGTTTCACTGTACATGTATAGTGACAATAAATGGCATATCATATCATATCATTAAACATAGATTCTTGATTGGTACAGTACGGGTGTCAGATGTTATGGGGAGAAGGCAGGTGAATGGGATTGAGAGGGATAGATAGATCAGCCATGATTGAATTCCAGAGTTGGCTCAATGGGCCGAAGGGCCTAATTCTGCTCCTATCACTTTTGAACATGCACGTGAAAATTGCCACAGAAATGGATATCCTCATACATCTTAACTCGTCGTTTGAGCAATATACAAAATCATTTAACATTGAATGATTTAACTAAATAGACGGGGCCAAGGAAAGAGCACTCACGTCGCAGCCCTGTTTCCACCCATCTCTCCACCACCATGTACAAGAAGCAACAAGACAGACACCATTGTGTGTAGATACAGAGAAGTGCCTTCAGCTCTGGCTGATCAACTTCTAATCTTATGTGTGGACTCGATAAGAAGAAGACCACTATATAGGCAAAGACATGACCTTGCAAAATGGTTTCAATAAAAATATTGAATAATGTTGAATAAGTGGACAATAGACAACAGGTGCAGGAGGAGGCCATTTGGCCCTTCGAGCCAGCAGCGCCATTCAATGTGATCATGGCTGATCATCCCCAATCAGTACCCCATTCTTGCCTTCTCCCCATATCCCCTGACTCCGCTATCTTTAAGAGCCCTATCTAGCTCTCTCTTGAAAGTATCCAGAGAACCGGCCTCCACCGCCCTCTGAGGCAGAGAATTCCACAGACTCACCACTCTATGTGAGAAAACGTGTTTCCTCATCTCCGTTCTAAATGGCTTACCCCTTATTCTTAAACTGTGGCCCCTGGTTCTAGACTCCCCCAACATCGGGAACATGTTTCCTGCCTCTAGCGTGTCCAAGCCCTTAATATTCTTATATGTTTCAATGAGATATCCTCTCATCCTTCTAATCACATGAGTGTACAAGCCCAGCCGCTCCATTCTCACAGCATATGACAGTCCCGCCATCCCGGGAATTAACCTTGTAAACCTACGCTGCACTCCCTCAATAGCAAGAATGTCCTTCCTCAAATTAGGGGACCAAAACTGCACACAATACTCCAGCTGTGAAATGCGGAAAGTTTGTTTTGTACATCCCAGTGAATAGATGACAGAGTGATACAGTGTGGAAACAGGCCCTTCGGCCCAACCTGCTCATGCTGACTGATATAGAATCGAAGAGAATAGAATACTTTATTGTCACAGGTGACAAGTCACAGTGAAATACTTTGCTTGTAAACCCAAGGTATGCGAATAGTCTCTACATAAAGGGCACTGACAAAGTTACAAATTCCCCTCCCCCCGCACCAGTTCCCCCTTTGTTCTTCCCCCCTCCCCCACCCCACCCCCTCCCTCACAGAGGTCCCCCTACTCCGGATCCCCATTGTACTTCCCCCGGCAGCGGCGTCCTCATTTCCGCAAGGAGCAGGGAGGTTCTACTGCAGTTGTACAGGGTCTTGGTGAGACCACACCTGGATTATTGCGTACAGTTTTGGTCTCCTAATCTGAGGAAGGACATTATTGCCATAGAGGGAGTACAGAGAAGATTCACCAGACTGATTCCTGGGATGTCAGGACTTCCATATGAAGAAAGACTGGATAGACTCGGCTTGTACTCGCTAGAATTTAGACGATTGAGGGGGGAATCTTATAAAAACTTACAAAATTCTTAAGGGGTTGGACAGGCTAGATGCAGGAAGATTGTTCCCGATGTTGGGGAAGTCCAGAACAAGGGGTCACAGTTTAAGGATAAGGGGGAAATCCTTTAGGACCGAGATGAGAAAAACATTTTTCACACAGAGAGTGATGAATCTGTGGAATTCTCTGCCACAGAGGGTAGTTGAGGCCAGTTCATTGGCTATATTTAAGAGGGAGTTAGATGTGGCCCTTGTGGCTAAAGGGATCAGGGGGTTATGGAGAGAAGGCAGGTACGGGATACTGAGTTGGATGATCAGCCATGATCATATTGAATGGCGGTGCAGGCTCGAAGGGCCGAATGGCCTACTCCTGCACCTATTTTCTATGTGTCTATGTTTCTATGTTCCGTCCTCATCTGCCCGTCGACACCATCATTGACCGCCGCACCGACCTCTCCACGTCCTCTCCAGACGTCTCCGTGGCTCCCGTCCCAGACTCAGCCGCAGGCTCCGCATACCCGGGAAGCCTAAGCTCAGAACATTGTCCCAGCTACACTAGTCCCACCTGCCTGCGTTTGGCCCATATCCCTCTAAACCTGTCCGATCCATGTACCTGTCTAACAGTTTCTTAAATGTTGGCTCAGTCCCAGCCTCGACTACCTCCTCCGGCAGCTCGTTCCATACACCCATCAATCACCCTCTGAGTGAAAGACCTGCCCCTCAGGTTCCCAAGGTGCTTTGACAGACCAGTGATGTTGATAAGTTCATAAGTGATAAGAGCAAAAATAGGCCATTCGGCCCATCGAGTCTACTCTGCCATGGCTGATCTATCTCTCCCTCCCAACCCCATTCTCCTGCCTTCTCCCATAAACCCCTGACACCCGCACTAATCAAGAATCTATCCATCTCTGCCTTAAATATATCCATCGACTTGGCCTCCACAGCCATCTGTGGCAAAGAATTCCACAGATTCACCGCCCTCTGACTAAAGAAATTCCTCCTCATCTCCTTCCTAAAGGAACGCCCTGTAATTCTGAGGCTGTGCCCTCTGGTCCCAGACTCTCCCACCAGTGGAAACATGAGACAGGTTCACCGTCCTTTGATTACATTGTCTTTTCCGCTGACTGGATAGCGTGCAACAAAAATGCTTTTCCCTCTACCTCGGACCACTAACGTGCCAATAATGTGAAGTGAGCTGACCTCAGCCCTGGCCCGATGTTTGTTGACAGGAGCTGTGGGCTGAGTCGCAGATGCCCGACCTCTGCCTGTGTCTCTGTACCTCGAGGGGGGGGGCGGGTGTCACTGAGAAAGGTCACTGACCTGACATAGGAGCAGCAGCACTTCGAACAAGATGCACGTCACCCTGGGGCACTAGCTAACCCCCCCCTCCCCCTCAACCAGGGAGTGTATCATGGGCACGCTTACTGTCAACTGAACAGTGAAATGTACCCGCCTTGCAGCTGTGCAGGCCATAGACACAGCCCCACTGAGATAATGTGGATGGCGGGACTGTCATATGCTGAGAGAATGGAGCGGCTGGAGTTTAGAAGGATGAGAGGGGATCTCATAGAAACATAGACATAGAAATTAGGTGCAGGAGTAGGCCATTCGGCCCTTCGAGCCTGCACCGCCATTCAATATGATCATGGCTGATCATCCAACTCAGTATCCCGTACCTGCCTTCTCTCCATACCCCCTGATCCCCTTAGCCACAAGGGTCACATCTAATTCCCTCTTAAATATAGCCAATGAAGTGGCCTCAACTACCCTCTGTGGCAGAGAGTTCCAGAGATTCACCACTCTCTGCGTGAAAAAAGTTCTTCTCATCTCGGTTTTAAAGGATTTCCCCTTTATCCTTAAGCTGTGACCACTTGTCCTGGACTTCCCTAACATCGGGAACAATCTTCCTGCATCTAGCCTGTCCAACCCCTTAAGAATTTTGTAAGTTTCTATAAGATCCCCCTCTCAATCTTCTAAATTGTAGAGAGTATAAACCAAGTCATTGAAATCTCATTGAAACATATAAGATTATTAAGGGTTTGGACACACTAGAGGCAGGAAACATGTTCCCGATGTTGGGGGAGTCCAGAACCAGGGGCCACAGTTTACGAGTAAGAGGTTGGCCATTTAGAACGGAGACGAGGAAACACTTTTTCCACACAGAGAGTTGTGAGTCTGTGGAATTCTCTGCCTCAGTGGGCGGTGGAGGCCGGTTCTCTGGATGCTTTCAAGAGAGAGCTAGATAGGGCTCTTAAAGATAGCGGAGTCAGGGGATATGGGGGGGAAGGCAGGAACGGGGTACTGATTGGGGATGATCAGCCATGATCACATTGAATGACGGTGCTGGCTCGAAGGGCCGAATGACCTACTGCTGCACCTATTGTCTATTGTCTGTTGGCTATTGCAGATATTAGTCTGTGGAACTGATGCGCCACAACGCTGAGAACTATATTCTGCACTCTGTATCTTCCCCTTTGCTCTACCTGTTGTACTGGAGTTTATACATAGCATCATCTGATCTGATTTCCACTGTAATTCAGTACACGGGACACTGGAGCATAGAAGATAGAACAGTACATTACCAGAGAAGTCCCTTCGGCCCGCAATGTCTGTGCCGAACATGATGACAAGTTAAACTGATCTGACCTACAAGCACATGACTCATATCCCTCCATTCCCTGCATATCCATGTGCCTATCCAAAACCCTCTTAAACGCCCCTATCATATCTGCCCCCAACTAGCTCGTGACAGTAACAAATACGAATATTAAATGCAACATCCCCAAGTTGGCGGATGACACAAAGCTGGGTGGCAGTGTGAGCTGTGAGGAGGATTCTATGAGGCTGCAGGGTGACTTGGATAGGCTGGGTGAGTGGGCAGATGCATGGCAGATGCAGTTTAATGTGGATAAATGTGAGGTTGACCACTTTGGTGGCAAAAACAGGAAGGCAGATTATCATCTGAATGGTGTCAGATTAGGAAGAGGGGAGGTGCAACGAGACCTGGGTGTGCTTGTACATCAGTCACTGATAGTAAGCATGCAGGTGCAGCAGGCAGTGAAGAAAGCTAATGGCATGTTGGTTTTCATTGCAAGAGGATTTGAGTTTAGGAGCAAAGAGGTCCTACAGCGGTTGTACAGGGTCCTGGTGAGACCACACCTGGAGTATTGTGTGCAGTTTTGGTCTCCTAAATTGAGGAAGGACATTCTTACTTTTGATGGAGTGCAGCGTAGGTTCACCAGGCTGATTCCCGGGATGGCGGGACTGAAATATGAGGAAAGAATGGGGCGACTAGGCTTATATTCACTGGAATTTCCAAGGATGAGAGGGGAAACACAAAATTCTTAAGGGATTGGACAGGCCAGATGCAGGAAAAATGTTCCCGATGTTGGGGGGAGTCCAGAACCAGGGGTCACAGTTTAAGAATAAGGGGTGGGCCATTTAGGACTGAGATGAGGAAAAACTTTTTCACCCAGAGAGTTGTGAATCTGTGGAATTCGCTGCCACAGAAGGCAGTGGAGGCCAATCCACTTGATATATTCAGGAGAGCTAAATTTAGCTCTTAGAGCTTCAGGAATTAATGGATATTGGGAGAAAGCAGGAACGGGGTAATGATTGTGGATGATCAGCCATGATCATATTGAATGGCGGTGCTGACCCGAAGGGCCGAATGGTCTGCTACTGCACCTATTTTCCATGTTACTAGTACCGCTGGTCGGCATGGGCTCAGTGGGCCGAAGGGCCTGTTTCCGCGCTGTATCTCTAAATTAAATAAACTAAACTAGGGGAATCGAGAACCATGATCTTAAGGTGTGGGGGAAGAAAGAATTAATTGGAATCTGAGGGGTAACATTTTCACATAAAGGGTGGTGGGTCTATGGTATATCTGAAGAAGGGTCTCAACCTGAAACGTTGCCCATTTGCTCTCGCCAGAGGTGCTGCCTGTCCCGCTGAGTTACATAGAAACATAGAAATATAGAAAATAGGTGCAGGAGGAGGCCATTCGGCCCTTCGAGGCAGCACCGCCATTCATTGTCATCATGGCTAATCGTCCCCAATCAATAACCCGTGCCTGCCTTCTCCCCATATCCCTTGACTCCACTAGCCCCTAGAGCTCTATCTAACTCTCTCTCTTAAATCCATTCAGTGACTTGGCCTCCACTGCCCTCTGTGGCAGGGAATTCCACAAATTCACAACTCTCTGGGTGAAAATGTTTTTTCTCACCTCAGTCTTAAATGGCCTCCCCTTTATTCTAAGACTGTGGCCCCTGGTTCTGGACTCGCCCAACATTGAGAACATTTTTCCCGCATCTAGCTTGTCCAGTCCTTTTATAATTTTATATGTTTCTATAAGATACCCCATCATCCTTCTAAACTCCAGTGAATACAAGCCTAGTCTTTTCAATCTTTCCTCATATGACAGTCCCGCCATCCCAGGGATCAATCTCGTGAACCTACGCTGCACTGCCTCAATCACAAGGATGTCCTTCCTCAAATTAGGAGGCCAAAAACTGTGCACAATACTCCAGATGTGTTCTCACCAGAGCCCTATACAACTGCAGAAGAACCTCTTTACTCCTATACTGAAATCCTCTTGTTATGAAGGCCAACATTCCATTAGCTTTCTTCACTGCCTGCTGTATCTGCATGCCAACTTTCAGTGACCGGTGTACAAGGACACCCAGGTCTCGCTGCACCTCCCCCTTACCTAACCTAACCCTATTGTGATAATAATCTGCCCCCTTGTTTTTGCTGCCAAAGTGGATAACCTCACGTTTATCTATATTATACTGCATCTTACTCCAGCTTATTGTGTCTATCTTCGGTTTAAACCAGCATCTGCACTTCCTTCCCACACATGAAGGACGTTAACAATAGACAATAGACAATAGACAATGGGTGCAGGAGTAGGCCATTCAGCCCATCGAGCCAGCACCGCCATTCAATGTGTTCATGGCTGATCATCCACAATCAGTACCCCGTTCCTGCCCTCTCCCCATATCCCCTGACTCCGCTATCTTTAAGAGCCCTATCTTGAAAGTATCCAGAGAACCTGCCTCCACCGCCCTCTGAGGCAGAGAATTCCACAGACTCACAACTCTCCGTGAGAAAAAGTGTTTCCTCGCCACTGTTCTATGGGGGCCAGGGCTGGGGTTACGGAGACCCTGGTCCCTCCACACCCCGGGACCACCCTCGCCGCCCCCTCACCCAGACGCCCCCTGTACCTGCGTCTCGGACAGGTTGAGTTGCCTGGCCAGCTCGGTCCGCTCACGGCCCACCATGTACTGACATCGCTGGAAGTCCATCTCCAGCCGGTACAGCTGCTCGGCCGTGAAGGAGGTCCGGCTACGTTTCGGCCGGTCCAGGTCCAAGCCCCGCGGCAGCACGATCTCACGGATAGTCCCCTTGGCATCTGGTGGGACAGACAGAGAGAGAGTGGACATCAGTGCCCCAGACCAGAAACACCTCATACTGACTCGAAACTCTGGACCAGAAACATCTCAAACCAACCCAATCGCAGGTCAGAAACACCTCACACCAACCTTATTCTGCAGGTTACACAAAAAAGCTGGAGAAACTCAGCGGGTGCAGCAGCATCTATGGAGCGAAGGAAATAGGCGACGTTTCGGGACGAAACGTTGCCTATTTCCTTCGCTCCATAGATGCTGCTGCGCCCGCTGAGTTTCTCCAGCATTTTTGTGTAACCTTCGATTCTCCAGCATCTGCAGTTCCTTCTTAAACCTTATTCTGCAGTTGTATAGGGCTCTGGTGAGACCACATCTGGAGTATTGTGTACACTTTTGGTCTCCTAATTTGAGGAAGGACATCCTTGTGATAGAGGCAGTGCAGTGTAGGTTCACGAGATTGATCCCTGGGATGGCGGGACTGTCATATGAGGAAAGATTGAAAAGACTAGGCGTGTATTCACTGGAGTTTAGAAGGATGATGGGGTATCTTATAGAAACATATAAAATTATAAAAAGGACTGGACAAGCTAGATGCAGGAAAAATGTTCCCAATGTTGGACGAGTCCAGAACCAGGGGCCACAGTCTTAGAATAAAGGGGAGGTAATTTAAGGCTGAGGTGAGAAAAAACCTTTTCACCCGGAGAGTTGTGAATTTGTGGAATTCCCTGCCACAGACGGCAGTGGAGGCCAAGTCACTGGATGGATTTAAGAGAGAGTTAGATAGAGCTCTAGGGGCTAGTGGAGTCAAGGGATATGGGGAGAAGGCAGGCACGGGGTACTGATTGGGGACAATCAGCCATGATCACAATGAATGGCGGTGCTGGCTCGGAGGGCCGAATGGCCTCCTCCTGCGGCAACGGAGACCCGACTCGGCCCCGGAGCTGTGGAGGCAGCGGCAGCGACCACTCGCGGAGTTTGAACCGGCCCGTTCACGGAGTACGGTTGAGCCGCGGGATTTACCATCACCTGGTGGGGTCACAACATCTGGAGCCTGGATCGCCTCGACGCAGAGGGAGAACAAAGAGGGAAGAGACAGAGGCTTTAAGATTTTGCCTTCCACCACAGTGAGGATGTGTTTGGTGAACTCACTGTAGTGGATGTTAAATTTGTGTTGATTGTGTGTTTTTGTCATTTTTTATTATTTGTACGACTGCAGGGAAACAACATTTTGTTCAGACCGAAAGGTCTGAATGACAATAAACAAATCTAATCTAATCTAATCTACTTTATATGTTTCTATGTAACCAGGAGCAGAAACAACTAACATTGAATGGCATGTTGGCCTTTATAACAAGAGGAATCGAATATAGCAGCAAAGAGGCCCTTCTACAGTTGTACAGAGCCCTAGTGAGACCACACCTGGAGTATTGTGTGCAGTTTTGGTCCCCTAATTTGAGGAAGGACATTCTTGCTATTGAGGGAGTGCAGCGTAGGTTTACAAGGTTAATTCCCGGGATGCCGGGACTGTCATATGTTAATAGAATGGAGCAGCTGGGCTTGTATACTCTGGAGTTTAGAAGGATGAGAGGGTATCTCATTGAAACATATAAAAATGTTAAAGGTTTGGACACGCTAGAGGCAGGAAATATGTTCCCGATGTTGGGCGAGTCCAGAACCAGGGGCCACAGTTTAAGAACATTTAGAACGGAGACGAGGAAACGCTTTTTCTCCCAGAGAGTGGTGAGTCTGTGGAATTCTCTGCCTCAGAGGGCGGTGGAGGCCGGCTCTCTGGATTCTTTTAAGAGAGAGAGCTAGATAGGGCTCTTAAAAATAGCAGAGTCAGGGGATATGGGGAGAAGGCAGGAACTGATTGGGGATGATCAGCCATGATCACATTGAATGGCGGTGCTGGCTCAAAGGGCCGAATGGCCTCCTCCTGCACCTATTGTCTATTGTCTATTGACTGAAAGCTGTGGACCAGAAACACATAGGAGCATATGCAGACCACCACACAGCAGTAGGGAGGTTGGGGACAGCAACAAGCAGGAAATTAGAGATGCGTGGAGCAAAGGTACAGCAGTTATCATGGGTGGCTTTAATCTACATAGAGATTGGGTCAAACAAATTGGTAACAGCGCTGAGGAGGAGGATTTCCAGGAATATACACGGGATGGTTTTTTAAACCAATATGTAGAGGAACCGACTAGAGGGCAGGCCATCCTAAACAAGTAGAATGGATAAGGGAGAGCCAGTGGATGTGGTGTATCTGGACTTTCAGAAACCGTTTGACAAGGTTCCCACACAAGAGATTAGTGGGCACAATTAGAGCGCATGGTATTGGGGGTAGGGTATTGACATGGATAGAGAACTGGTTGGCAGACAGGAAGCAAAGAGTAGGAATTAACGGTTCCTTTTCAGAATGGCAGGCAGTGACCAGTGGGGTGCCGCAAGGCTCGGTGCTGGGACCCCAGTTATTTACAATATATATTAACGATTTAGACGAGGGAATTAAATGTGACATCTCCAAGTTTGCGGATGACACAAAGCTGGGTGGCAGTGTGAGCTGTGAGGAGGATGCTATAAGGATGCAGGGCGACTTGGACAGGTTGGGTGAGTGGGCAGATGTATGGCAGATGCAATATAATGTGGATAAATGTGAGGTTATCCACTTTGGTGGCAAGAACAGGAAGGCAGATTATTATCTGAATGGTGTCAGATTAGGAAAAGGGGAAGTACAACGAGACTGTGGTGTCCTTGTACATCAGTCACTGAAAGTAAACATGCAGGTACAGCAGGCAGTGAAGAAAGCTAATGGCATGTGAGCACGATCTTACTGCAGTTGTACAGACCCCTGGTGAGACCACAACTGGAGTATTGTGTGCAGTTTTGCTTTCCTAATCTGACGAAGGACTGTGGAATTCTCTGCGCTGTGTAAGGTCACCAGGTTAATTCCCCGGATGGCAGGATTGGAATATGATGAAAGAATGGGTCAAGTGGGCTTGTATACTCTGGAGTTTAGAAGGATGAGAGGGGATCTTATTGAAACATACAAAATACTTAAAGGATAGGACAGGCTAAATGCAGGAAAAATGTTCCTGATGTTGGGGGAGTCCAGAACCAGCGGTCACAGTTTAAGAACAAGGGGTGCCCTCTGAGGCAGAGAATTCCACAGACTCACCACTCTCTGTGAGAAAAAGTGTTTCCTCATCTCCGTTCTAAATGGCTCACCCCTTATTCTTAAACTGTGGCCCCTGGTTCTGGACTCCCCCAATATCGGGAACATGTTTCCTTAATAATCTTATACGTTTCAATGAGATCCCCTCTTATCCTACTAAACTCCAGAGTATACAAGCCCAGCCGCTCCATTCTCTCAGCATATGACAGTCCCGCCATCCCGGGAATTAACCTTGTAAACCTACGCTGCACTCCCTCAGTAGCAAGAATGCCCTTCCTCAAATTAGGGGACCAAAACTGCACACAATACTCCAGGTGTGGTCTCACTCGGGCTCTGTCCAACTGCAGAAGGGCCTCTTTGCTCCTATACTCGACTCCTTTTGTCATGAAGGCCAACATGCCATTCGCTAAACCCCTCTCCAGAGAAGCTGCCTGTGCTACTGAGATTAGTTTAACTTTTAGTTCATAGATACAGCGCGGAAACAGGCTCTTCAGCCCAACGTGCCTGCACCGACCAGCGATCCCCGCACACTAACCTTATCCTACACACACCAGGGGCAATTTGTACATTTAAACCGAGCCTATTGACCTGCACGTCTTTGGAGTGTGGGAGGAAACTGGAGCAGCCGGAGAAAGCCCACGCAGGTCACGGGGAGAACGTGCAAACTCCGTATAGACAGCGCCCGTAGTCAGGATGGAACTGGGTCTCGGGTGGTGTGAGGCAGCAACTCTACCGCCGTGACCACCCAGTTACACCAGCATTTTGTTCCATCTTCAGTATAAACCAACATCTGCTGTTCCTCCCCACACAACATCACACACTAATTCCATTCAAAGATATTTTATTGTTACGTGTAACTAGGTACAGAGAAATTCTTTGTTTTGGTTTACAGCAGACAAAAGTATGCAAAGAGCTGCCACCTATAAGAATAAGGGGTAAGCCATTTAGAACGGAGACGAGGAAAAACTATTTCACCCAGAGAGTTGTGAGTCTGTGGAATTCCCTGCCTCAGAGGGCGGTGGAGGCCGGATCTCTGGATGCTTTCAAGAGAGAGCTAGACAGGGCTCTTAAAGATAGCGGAGTCAGGGGATATGGGGAGAAGGCAGGAACGGGGTACTGATTGGGGATGATCAGCCATGATCACATTGAATGGCGGTGCTGGCTCGAAGGGCCGAATGGCCTCCTCCTGCACCTATTGTCTATTGTCTATTATCTAGAGCTAAGTTGTGGGAAGGAAGCGCAGATGCTGGTTTAAACCGAAGATAGACACAATAAGCAGGAGTAACTCAGCGGGACAGACAGTGACAATCTAAAAGTCCCTTAAAACCCCCCATTGTGTGTGCCCGCACCACCACCACTGCTGGCACACACGTTCTGTATTTAAAAATAACTTGCCCCACATGCCTCCGTTAAATTTTACCCCATTCACCATACAGCTATGTCCTCAAGGCTTTGACATTTCTACCCTGGGGAAATGGGATCAGACTGTGATCAGCCATGATCACAATGAATGGTGGTACTGGCTTGAAGGGCCGAACGGCCTCCTCCTGCACCTATTGTCTATGTTTCTATCCTATTTAAACCCCTTGTAGAAACATACATAGAAAGTAGGTGCAGGAGGAGGCCATTCGGCCCTTCGAGGCTTTCTTCACTGCCTGCTGTACCTGCATGCTTACATTCAGTGCCTGATGTATGAGCACACCCAGGTCTCGTTGCACCTCCCCTTCTCCTAACCTGACACCATTCAGACAATAGGCACAAAATGCTGGCGACACTCAGCGGGTGAGGCAGCATCCATGGAACGAAGGAAATAGGTAACGTTTCGGGCCGTGACCCTTCTTGGTTCTTGGTTTCTTGGTCCTCCAAAATATTCCAACTGGAATTTAAACTGGAGGTGGTGAAGGGAGGGCTTAAGCCAGAAAGGGTTATTGGGAGGAAAGAGCTACTTTAAATGTAGTTGCATCTGTTTGGGTAACTATAGTTGGGTGGAGATTATTCCGTGCTTTAATTGTGCGGGGGAAGAACGAATTGCTGTACACGTCTGTCTTTGTAGCTGGGATCACAAATTGGATCGAATGCCCTCGTCTGCTCCTAATTGGTTTGGGTTTGGTGTAGGTCTTGTAGTCTATGTCGAGCTGACCATTTAACATTTTGTAAAAAACAGATCAAACGGTGAGTTTCACGTCTGTCTGTCTTGGAGAGGGTTCCACCCCAGAGATTGACGTGGGGGGGCAGGAAGAAGATTCTTCCCCCTCCCCCACCAGTCTGAAGAAACGTCACCTATTTCCTTCGCTCCAAATACTCTCTAGAATTTAGGAGATTGAGAGGGGATCTTATAGAAACTTACAAAATTCTTAAGGGGTTGGACAGGCTAGATGCAGGAAGATTGTTCCCGATGTTAGGGAAGTCCAGGACAAGGGGTCACAGCTTAAGGATAAGGGGGAAATCGTTTAAAACAGAGATGAGAAGAACTTTTTTCACGCAGAGAATGGTGAATCTCTGGAACTCTCTGCCACAGAGGGTAGTTGAGGCCACTTCATTGGCTATATTTAAGAGGGAGTTAGATGTGGCCCTTGTGGCTAAGGGGATCAGGGGGTATGGAGAGAAGGCAGGTACGGGATACTGAGTTGGATGATCAGCCATGATCATATTGAATGGCGGTGCAGGCTCGAAGGGCCGAATGGCCTACTCCTGCACCTAATTTCTATGTTTCTATGTTTCTATGTTTCCATAGATGCTGCCTCACCCGCTGAGTTTCTCCAGCATTTTTGTCTACCGTCGATTTTTTCCAGCCTCTGCAGTTCCTTGTTAAACACTTCTTCAGGCTGATGTCGGGGGAGTGGGCGGGACAGAGATAGAATGTAGTCGGAGACAGTAAGACTGGTGGGAGAACTGGGAAGGGGGAGGGGATGGAGAGAGAGAGAGAGCAAGGGCTATTTGAAGATAGAGAAGTCAATGTTCATACCGCTGGGGTGTAAACTAACCAAGCGAAATATGAGGTGCTGTTCCTCCAATTTGCGCTGGGCCTCACTCTGACAATGGAGGAGGCCCAGGACAGAAAGGTCAGTGTGGGAATGGGAGGGGGAGTTGAAGTGTTGAGCAACCGGGAGATCAGGTTGGTTAAGGCGGACTGAGCGGAGGTTTTCAGCGAAACGATCGCCGAGCCTGCGCTTGGTCTCACCGATGTAGAGAAGTTGACACCTGGAACAGTGGATACAGTAGATGAGGTTGGAGGAGGTGAAGGTGAACCTCTGCCTCACCTGGAAAGACTGTCGGGGTCCTTGGATGGAGTTGATGGGGAGGTAAAGGGACAGGTGTTGCATCTCCTGCAGTTGTAGGGGAAAGTACCTGGGGAGGGGGTGGTTTGGGTGGGAAGGGATGAGTTGAGCAGGGAGTTGCGGAGGGAACGGTCTCTGCGGAAAGCAGAAAGGGGTGGAGTTGGGAAGATGTGGCCAGTGGTGGGATCCCGTTGGAGGTGATGAAATTGTTGGAGGATTATATGTTGTATTCATTCATATTATAATCATTCAGATAATGGCATCAGGTAAGGAAAAGGGGAAGTACAACGGGATCTGGGGGTCCTTGTACATCAGTCTATGAAAGTAAACATGCAGGTACAGCAGGCAGTGAAGAAAGTGAATGGCATGTTGGTCTTTATAACAAGAGGAATCGAATATAGGAGCAAAGAGGCCCTTCTGCAGTTGTACAGGGCCCTAGTGAGACCACACCTGGAGTGTTGAGTGCAGTTATGGTCCCCTAATTTGAGGAAGGACATTCTTGCTATTGAGGGAGTGCAGCGTAGGTTTACAAGGTTAATTCCCGGGATGGCGGGACTGTCATATGCTGAGAGAATGGAGCAGCTGGGCTTGTACACTCTGGAGTTTAGAAGGATGAGAGGAAATCCCATTGAAACATATAAGATTGTTAAAGGCTTGGACACGCTAGAGGTAGGAAACATGTTCCCGATGTTGGGGGAGTCCAGAACCAGGGGCCACAGTTTAAGAATAAGGGGTAAGCCATTTAGAACGGAGACGATGAAACACTTTTTCTCACAGACAGTGGTGAGTCTGTGGAATTCTCTGCCTCAGAGGGCGGTGGAGGCCGGTTCTCTGGATGCTTTCAAGAGAGAGCTAGATAGGGCTCTTAAAGATAGCGGAGTCGGGGGATATGGGGAGAAGGCAGGAATGGGGTACTGATTGGGGATGATCAGCCATGATCACATTGAATGGCGGTGCTGGCTCGAAGGGCCGAATGGCCTAATCCTGCACCTATTATCTATTGTCTATTGTCTATTGACTAATCTGCCTTCCTGTTCTTGCCACCAAAATGGATAACCTCACATTTATCCACATTATACTGCATTTGCCCATTCACCAAGCCTATACAAGTCTCCCTGCAGCCTCATAGCATCCTCCTCGCAGCTCACACTGCCACCCAGCTTTGTGTCATCAACATTGTAATTTTATATACTTGTAGCATAGTATGTATTTTGTACACAAAGTTGCAAACTCAACACTAGCATTTATTTCAAGAGCACCTTCATAACAAGAGGAGTTGAGTTTCGGAGCAAAGAGGTCCTTCTGCAGTTGTACAGGGCCTGGAGTATTGTGTGCAGTTTGGGTCCCCTAATTTGAGGAAGGACATTCTTGCTATTGAGGGAGTGCAGCGTAGGTTTACAAGGTTAATTCCCGGGATGGCGGGACTGTCATACGCTGAGAGAATGGAGCGGCTGGGCTTGTACACTCTGGAGTTATAAGGATGAGAGGGAATCTTATTTGAAACATATAAGATAGTTAAGGGTTTGGACATGCTAGAGGCAGGAAACATGTTCCCGATGTTGGGAACAGAGTCCAGAACCAGGGGCCACAGTTTAAGAATAAGGAGTAAGCCATTTAGAACGGAGACAAGGAAACACTTTTTCTCACAGAGAGTTGTGAGTCTGTGGAATTCTCTGTCTCAGAGGGCGGTGGAGGCCGGTTCTCTGGATAGTTTCAAGAGAGAGGAAGATAGGGCTCTTAAAGATAGCGGAGTCAGGGGATATGGGGAGAAGGCAGGAATGGGGTACTGATTGGATATGATCAGCTATGATCAGCTGACATCCCAGACTGATTCCTGGGATGTCAGGACTGTCTTATGAAGAAAGACTGGATAGACTTGGTTTATACTCTCTAGAATTTAGGAGATTGAGAGGGGATCTTATAGAAACCTACAAAATTCTTAAGGGGTTGGACAGGCTAGATGCAGGAAGATTGTTCCCGATGTTAGGGAAGTCCAGGACAAGGGGTCACAGCTTAAGGATAAGGGGGAAATCCTTTAAAACCGAGATGAGAAGAACTTTTTTCACACAGAGAGTGGTGAATCTCTGGAACTCTCTGCCACAGAGGGTAGTTGAGGCCAGTTCATTGGCTATATTTAAGAGGGAGTTAGATGTGGCCCTTGTGGCTAAGGGGATCAGGGGGTATGGAGAGAAGGCAGGTACGGGATACTGAGTTGGTTGATCAGCCATGATCATATTGAATGGCGGTGCAGGCTCGAAGGGCCAATTTGTCTATCTGCCTGCACCTATTGTCTATCGTCTATTGACCACCCTTTTTAAATCACTTCATAAATTTCTCAATCTTGTTCAAGTCGTGTAACATATCCTCCGAAGTTTTAGTGTTTAATTAGTGATCATTTTATATTTACAGTGCATTCAGAAAGTATTCAGACCCCTTCACTTTTTCCACATTTTGTTACGTTACAGCCTTATTCTAAAATGGATTCAATTCTTTTTTTTAATCATCAGTCTACACACAATAGCCCACAATAAAAAAGTGAAAACAGGTGTTTAGAAATGTTTGCAGAGTAATTAAAAATAAATAACTGAAATATCACATTTACATAAGTATTCAGACCCGTTACTCAGTACTTTGTTGAGGCACCTCTGGCAGGGATTACAGCCTCAAGTCTTCTTGGGTATGATGCTACAAGCTTGGCACACCCTTGCTACTACAGACCCTCCAACATCACCCCCACATCCAGCGACGCCTCCTTCCTTGAGGAGCTGAATCACTTCTATGGCCACTTCGACAGGGACAATCTAGAGACAGCCATCAAGGCTGTGCTACCTGCCGATCACCAACCCCTCACACTCACCCCCTACGACGTGTACGTGGCACTGAGTAGGACTAATGCACGTAAGGCTGCTGGCCCTGACGGCATCCCCGGGTGCGTGCTCAGAGCCTGTGCTGCGCAGCTGACAGACGTCTGGACTGACATCTTCAACCTGTCACTTGCCCAAGCAGTTGTCCCCACTTGCCTTAAAGCCACCTCCATCGTGCCAGTGCCAAAACACTCCACTGCGGCAAGCCTCAACGACTTCCGCCCAGTTGCACTTACCCCCATCATCACCAAGTGCTTCGAGAGGCTGGTCCTGGCACACCTCAAAAGCTGCCTACCCCCCACACTGGATCCCTATCAGTTTGCCTACCGCAAGAACAGGAGTATGGAGGATGCCATCTCAACGGCACTTCACTCCGCCCTCTCCCACCTCGACAACAGAGACACTTACGTAAGAATGCTGTTCATCGATTACAGCTCAGCATTCAACACCATTATTCCATCAAAACTGATCACCAAACTCGGTAACCTGGGCATCGACCCCTCCCTCTGCAACTGGATACTGGACTTTCTAACCAACAGACCCCAGTCTGTGAGGTTAGACAAGCACACCTCTTCAACCCTCACCCTGAACACCGGCGTTCCACAGGGCTGTGTGCTGAGCCCCCTCCTCTACTCCCTCTTCACCTATGACTGCACACCTGTACATGGTACTAACACCATCATCAAGTATGCAGATGATACAACGGTGATTGGCCTCATCAGCAACAACGATGAGCTGGCCTACAGGGAGGAGGTCCAGCACTTAGCAGCATGGTGCGCTGACAACAACCTGGCCCTTAACTCCAAGAAGACCAAGGAGCTCATTGTAGACTTCAGGAAGACCAGAGGCGGCACGCACACCCCCATCCACATTAACGGGACGGAGGTGGAACGTGTTTCTAGCTTCAGGTTCCTGGGAGTCAACATCTCCGATGACCTCTCTTGGACTCACAATACCTCTACTCTGATCAAGAAGGCTCATCAGCGTCTCTTCTTCCTGAGGAGACTGAAGAAGGTCCATCTGCCTCCTCAGATCCTGGTGAACTTCTACCGCTGCACCATCGAGAGCATCCTTACCAACTGCATCACAGTATGGTATGGCAACTGCTCTGTCTCCGACCGGAAGGCATTGCAGAGGGTGGTGAAAATTGCCCAATGCATCACCGGTTCCACGCTCCCCTCCATTGAGTCTGTCCAAAGCAAGCGCTGTCTGCGGAGGGCGCTCAGCATCGCCAAGGACTGCTCTCACCCCAACCATGGACTGTTTACCCTCCTACCATCCGGGAGGCGCTACAGGTCTCTCCGTTGCCGAACCAGCAGGTCGAGGAACAGCTTCTTTCCGGCGGCTGTCACTCTACTCAACAACGTACCTCGGTGACTGCCAATCACCACCCCCCCCCCCCCCCCGGACACTTATTATTATTTTTTTTATTCAAATCGTTTGCTATGTCGCTCTTCAAGGGAGATGCTAAATGCATTTCGTTGTCTCTGTACTGTACACTGACAATGACAATTAAAATTGAATCTGAATCTGAATCTGAATCTGACACCTGTATTTGGGTAAAAACTCCCATTCTTCTCTGCAGATCCTCTCAAGCTCTGTCAGGTTGGATGGGGAGTGTTGATACACAGCTATTTTCAGGTCCCTCCAGAGATGTTCGATCAGGTTCAAGTCTGGGCTCTGGCTGGGCCACTCAAGGATATTCACAGACTTGTCACAAAGCCACTCCTGCGTTGTCTTGGCTGTGTGGTTAGGGTCGTTGTCCTGTTGGAAGGTGAACCTCTGCCCCAGTCCGAGGTCCTGAACGCTCTGGAGCAGGTTTTCATCAAGGACCTCTCTGTACTTTGCTCTGTTCATCTTTCCCTCGATCCTGACTAGTCTCCCAGTTCCTGCCGCTGAAAAACATCCCCACAGCATGATGCTGCCACCACCACAATGCTTCACCGTAGGTATGGTATTGGCCAGGTGATGAGCGGTGCCTGGTTTCCTCCAGACGTGACGCTTGGCATTCAGGCCAAAGAGTTCAATCTTGGTTTCATCAGGCCAGAGAATCTTGTTTCCAATGCCTTTTGGCAAACTCTAAGCGGGCTGTCATGTGCCTTTTACTGAGGAGTGGCTTCCGTCTGGCCACTCTACCATAAAGGCCTGATCGGTGGAGTGCTGCAGATATAGTTGTCCTTCTGGAAGTTTCTCCCATCTCCACAGAGGAACTCTGGAGCTCTGTCAGAGCGACCATCGGGTTCTTGGTCACCTCCCTGAATATGTTAGTAAGTCTCTATCCTAAGGCCCTTCTCCCCCGATTGCTCAGTTTGGCCAGGCTCTATCAAGAGTCCTGGTGGTTTCAAAGTTCTTCTATTTAAGAATGACGGAGGCCACTGTGCTCTTCGGGACCTGCAATGCTGCAGAGTTTGTTTTATACCCTTCCCCAGATCTGTGTCTCGACACGATCCTGTCTCGGAGGTCTACGGACAATTCCTTCGTCTTCACGGCTTGGTTTTTGCTCTGACATGCACTGTCAACGGTGGGACCTTATATAGACAGGTGTGTGTGTGCCTTTCCAAATCATGTCCAATCAATTGAATTTACCACTTGTGGACTCCAAGCAAGTTGTAGAAACATCTCAAGGATAATCAATGGAAACAGGATGCACCAAAGCTCAGTTTTGAGAGTCACAGCAAAGGGTCTGAATACTTATGTAAATGTGATACTTCAGTTATTTATTTTTAAATTATTTTTGCAATAATTACTAAACACCTGTTTTCACTTTTATATTATGAGGCATTGTGTGTGGTTTGATGATTTAAAAAATGGCTGTAATCAATTTTAGAATAAGGCTGTAATGTAACAAAATGTGGAAAAAGTGAATACTTCCTGAATGCACTGTGTGGCGAATCCCTTCGGATGTGGAGAGGATGTTTCCACCCGTGGGAGAGCTGAGGACTAGAGGTCACAGTCTCAGAATTGCAGGGCGTTCCTTTAGGAAGGAGATGAGGAGGAATTTATTTAGTCAGAGGGTGGTGAATCTGTGGGATTCTTTGCCACAGACGGCTGTGGAGGCCAAGTCAGTGGATATATTTAAGGCGGAGATAGATAGATTCCTGATTAGTGCGGGTGTCAGGGGTTTCATTTACGCAGTTCATTTATTGTTGAACATCCATTAGGGATTTACAGATTTATCAGTTTAAAAGCAAAACGGCTTTAGGTTGTGAAGGCGAGGGGAGTGGATGGGAAGGACTAGAGTGGGGTGTAATGGGATGTAGAGAGGGGGTAGAGAGGGGGGTAGGGGGGGGGTAGAGGGGGGTAGAGAGGGGGGATAGAGGGGTAGAGAGAGGGGGTAGAGAGAGGGGTAGAGATAGGGGGTAGTGGAGAGGGGGGGGGTAGAGAGAGGGGGGAGAGAGAGGATAGAGAGAGGGGGTAGAGAGGGGGTAGAGAGAGGGGGGGGAGAGAGAGGGGGGAGAGAGAGGGGGGGGGAGAGGGGGTAGAGAGAGGGTAGTAGAGGGGGGTAGAGAGGGGGGGGTAGAGAGGAGGGGGGGGGGGGGTAGAGAGAGGGGGGTGAGAGAGGGGGTAGAGAGAGAAGAGCGGAGAGAAAGAGAGAAGGGGAGAGAAAAAGAGAAGGGAGAGAGAGGGGGGGAGAGAAGAGGGGAGAGAAAGAGGGAAGGGGAGAGAGAGGGGTAGAGAGAGGGGGTAGAGAGAGGGGGAGAGGGGTAGAGGGGGGATTTGAGGTGTAAAGATGTGGTAGAGAGAGGTGTAAGGGGGATAGAGAGGGGGGTAGAGAGGGGTGTAAGGGGGTAGAGAGAGGGGGACACATCCACCAACTGTACATACGGGACAGTGCCGAGCAGAACACACAGAGTAAGTGTAGACAGACACACAAAATGCTGGAGTAACTCAGCGGGACAGGCAGCATCTCCGGAGAGAAGGAATGGGTGACGTTTCGAGTCGAGACCCTTCTTCAGACTGTGGGTCAGTGGAGAAGGATTTGACCCGAAACATCACCCCTTTCCTTCTCTCCAGAGATGCTGCCTGTCCACATTCTGTGTCTATTTTTGGTTTCAATGGGGGTCGATAGTTCAACGACCTTTCATTGTCACGTTGAAATGTACAGTGAAATTTGCAGCCGTACTAGAACAAACGCAACAAGACACAGAACTGCATCAAATTTAACATAAACATCCACCACAGCACACTGTAATTGAAGGCAATAAAGGCTGATAAATCCCCAAGGGCCTGATGGTCTGCATCCCAGGTACTTCAGGAAGTGGCTCTAGAAATCGTGGATGCATTGGTAATCATTTTCCAATGTTTTATAGACTCAGGATCAGTTCCTGTGGATTGGAGGGTAGCTAATGTTATCCCACTTTGTAAGAAAGGCGGGAGAGAGAAAACAGGGAAACATAGACAATAGGTGCAGGAGTAGGCCATTCGGCCCTTCGAGCCTGCACCGCCATTCAATATGATCATGGCTGATCATCCAACTCAGTATCCTGTACCTGCCTTCTCTCCATACCCCCTGATCCCTTTAGCCACATCTAACTCCCTCTTAGAGAAGGCCAATGAACTGGCCTCAACTACCTTCTGTGGCAGAGAATTCCACAGATTCACCACTCTCTGTGTGAAAAATGTTTTTCTCATCTCGGCCCTAAAAGATTTCCCCCTTATCCTTAAACTGTGACCCCTAGTTCTGGACTTCCTCAACATCGGGAACAATCTTCCTGCATCTAGCCTGTCCAACCCCTTAAGAATTTTATAAGTTTCTATAAGATCCCCCCCTCAATCTTCTAAATTCTAGCGAGTACAAGCCGAGTCTATCCAGTCTTTCTTCATATGAAAGTCCTGCCCCACTGAGCTATTATAGACCAGTTATTATAGACCAGTTAGCCTGACATCGGTGGTGGGGAAGATGCTGGAGTCAATTATAAAAGATGAGATAGCCGAACATTTGGATAGCAGTAACAGGATCGGTCCGAGTCAGAATGGATTTACGAAGGGGAAATCATGCTTGACTACTCTTCTGGAATTTTTCAAAGATGTAACTAGGAAAATGGACAAGGGAGAGCCAGTGGATGTAATGTACCTGGACTTTCAGAAAGCATTTGATAAGGTCCCACTTTGGAGATTAGTGGGCAAAATTAGGGCATACGGTATTGGGGGTAGAGTGCTGACATGGATAGAGAAGTGGTTGGCAGACAGGAAACAAAGAGTAGGGATTAACGGGTCCCTTTCAGAATGGCAGGCAGTGACTAGTGGGGTACCGCAAGGCTCGGTGCTGGGACCGCAGCTATTTACAATATACATCAATGATTTGGATGAAGGGATTCAAAGTGTCATTAGCAAATTTGCAGATAACACAAAGCTGGGTGGCAGTGTGAACTGTGAGGAGGATGCTATCAGAGTGCAGTGCGACTTGGACAGGTTGGGTGAGTGGGCAGATGCATGGCAGATGCAGTTTAATGTGGATAAATGTGAGGTTATCTACTTTGGTAGCAAAAACAGGAAGGCAGATTACTATCTAAATGGCGTCAAGTTGGGAAAAGGGGAAGTACAACGGTTTCTGGGGGTCCTTGTTCATCAGTCTATGAAAGTAAGCATGCAGGTACAGCAGGCAGTGAAGAAAGCGAATGGCATGTTGGCCTTCATAACAAGAGGAGTTGAGTATAGGAGCAAAGAGGTCCTTCTGCAGTTGTGCAGGGTCCTAGTGAGACCACACCTGGAGTATTGTGTGCAGTTTTGGTCCCCTAATTTGAGGAAGGACATTCTTGTTATTGAGGGAGTGCAGCGTAGGTTTACAAGGTTAATTCCCGGGATGGCGGGACTGTCATATGCTGAGAGAATGGAGTGGCTGGGCTTGCATACTCTGGAATTTAGAAGGATGAGAGGGATTATTACTGAAACATATAAGATTATTAAGGGTTTGGACACGCTAGAGGCAGGAAACATGTTCCCGATGTTGGGGGAGTCCAGAACCAGGGGCCACACAGTTTAAGAATAAGGAGTAAGCCATTTAGAACGGAGACGAGGAAACACTTTTTTCTCACAGAGAGTGGTGAGTCTGTGGAATTCTCTGCCTCAGAGGGCGGTGGAGGCCGGTTCTCTGGATGCTTTCAAGAGAGAGCTAGATAGGGCTCTTAAAAATAGCGGAGTCAGTGGATATGGGGAGAAGGCAGGAACGGGGTACTGATTGGGGATGATCAGCCATGGTCACATTGAATGGCGGTGCTGGCTCGAAGGGCCGAATGGCCTACTCCTGCACCTATTGACTATATCTCTCTCCCCTGACGCTCAGTCTGAAGAACATCGCCCATTGCTTCTCTCCACAGATGCTGCCTGACCCGCTGAGTTACTCCAGCACTCTGTGAAACGTCACCTATCCATGTTCTCCACAGATGCTGCCTGACCTGCTGAGTTACTCCAGCACTCTGTGACATATCACCTATCCATGTTCTCCACAAATGCTGCCTGACCCGCTGAGTTACTCCAGCACTCTGTGAAACGTCACCTATCCATGTTCTCCACAAATGCTGCCTGACCCGCTGAGTTACTCCAGCATATCTTCGGTTTAAAGAAGCATCTGCAGTTCCTCCCTACACAACACATCTGATTCATTGTCTGTCTATATATCTCGTCGGTAAACGGGTAAAACGAAAACGACATCACAGATGACAGCGGGTAGATATCTATTAATATATATATAGAGAGAGAGGGAAATGTACAGAGTGGGAGAGACAAAGAGGACGAGGGAAGGATTTACTGACAACATCAGACTGTTGTTTACGATGCTGGAAAAATCAAAGGTAGGGCCATTCGGCCCTTCGAGCCAGCATCGCCATCCAATGTGATCATGGCTGATCATCCCCAATCAGTACCCCGTTCCTGCCTTCTCCCCATATCCCCTGACTCCACTATCTTTAAGAGCCTTCTCTACTTCTCTCTTGAAAGTATCCAGAGAACCGGCCTCCACCGCCCTCTGAGGCAGAGAATTCCACAGACTCACAACTCTCTGTGTGAAAAAGTGTTTCCTCATCTCCGTTCTAAATGGCTTACCCCTTATTCTTAAACTGTGGCCCCTGGTTCTGGACTCCCCTAAACATCGGGAACATTTTTCCTGCCTCTAGCGTGTCCAAGCCCTTAACAATCTTGTATGTTTTAACAAGATCCCCTTTCCTACACACACGAGTCTAAAATACGGCCTCACCAAGGTCTGGTACTTTGCCTGCTTATATATACATCGTCCACTAAACCGTCTTAACAACAAAACCGAGCAGAACGATATCTACAACACGAATTATAGTGTGTGTGGGGGGGGGGGGGGGGGGGGGGGGGAGATTAGAGAGAGAGAGAAAATGGAGAGAGATAGAGAGATAGAGAGAGAGAGAGAGAGAGATTAGTGCTGTCTGAGAGAAAGACGAGAAATAACTGAAGGTTGTCCTGGAATAAGATTATTAAGGGTTTGGCCACACTAGAGGCAGGAAACATGTTCCCGATGTTGGGGGAGTCCAGAACCAGGGGCCACACAGTTTAAGAATAAGGAGTAAGCCATTTAGAACGGAGACGAGGAAACACTTTTTCTCACAGAGAGTGGTGAGTCTGTGGAATTCTCTGCCTTAGCGGAGGCCGGTTCTCTGGATACTTTCAAGAGACAGAGCTAGATAGGGCTCTTAAAGATAGCGGAGTCAGGGGATATGGGGATCCATTGAATGGCAGTGCTGGCTCGAAGGACCGAATGGCCTTCTCCTGCACCTATTGTCTATTATCTGACGACATTGAACGAGGAGGAACGAGAGGGTTCGTTGGCGCTTCCCTCCATTTACAAATTAAATTAAAGTTTCAACTAACAGCAGACTGTTGATTTTCCCAAACGTTAATGAAGTTACAACGGGGAAAAGGGGGGGGATAAACACAAGAAAGGGCGCTGGAAACAAAAATGACAGCTTTGTGCAGGAAGGAACTACAGATGGCTACACAAAAAAGCTGGAGAAACTCAGCGGGTGCAGCAGCATCTATGGAGCGAAGGAAATAGGTAACGTTTCGGGCCGAAACCCCGAAGGGTTTCGGCCCGAAACGTTGCCTATTTCCTTCGCTGTTGACCCTGTTACCTATTTCGAGAATGACCCTGTTACCTATTTCCTTCGCTCCATAGATGCTGCTGCACCCGCTGAGTTTCTCCAGCTTTTTTGTGTAGCCTTCGATTC